>NW_006791661.1:471629-540110 GCF_000442215.2 Lipotes vexillifer
TTTCCCCAGTTATTATACCGAGAAAATGCAATGGATTAATTGATATATTTATGAATTCCCTGCCCAGCCCTACACCCACTATTACAGCAAGCGTAATGGGACTACGGTCTCTGGCTTTTGACAGTGAAGGTCCATCTTTGAAGCAGAGTGCTGTGGTTGCTCCTCCCCAAACACAGAGCAGCCACACAAATGGGAAAGGAGCAGAGGAATGTCTGCATAGCAACTGCAGTATGCCCTATAATCTTACAGGATGAGTAAGGACTTTCTGGGGAGATGATGGAGAAAAGTAATGTTAAAGGTAGAAGGAACACAATCACTGTATGAAAAATGATGCAGAAAGAAAATAGTGTGCACCATTGTGGGAAAATTGTGTTGGATGTGGTGGGAGATGACATGTCTGGAAATTTTGGAAAATTTTAGATAAACCAAAAATGAGGCTGTAGACCGATCAGAATGGCTCCTTTGGGTCTTTTAAAAATCAAATAAACATATGAAAATGATGGATTACCAATAATCAACAAGATATGGAGGAAGTCACAGGAGCAGAAGTTATGGTCCCTAGTCTCCAAAAGCTGTGGAGACAATCACGTTGGTTAACTGAAGTCGCAATCTAGAGTGCTTCACTGCGCAGGGAACTATATCCGATATCCTGAGATAATTAATTTTCCTCACTATCCAAAAGTTAACTTTCCTGCTACTTTTCTTCTTTTTAATGGACAATTACATGAAAGTCCACTTTTCACTAACATAGACTCTTTACCCTTATCCAACCTCAAGGCATCTGTGACCCTAAATTTTACTTTATCCAAAAGTGAACCCCTCTTCCTAAGCATCTATGGATTTTTCACCTAAGGCAATGTCAACCACCAAGATACTCTAGCTCAGAAATCTGGTGTCATCTTTGAATGAATAATTCCTGACATTTGTAGGTTTCACCTCTTTCATTTCTCTATCTCTTCTACCACTGCCCTTCTCCAGGTCACCTCTACTCGGGGAGGCTAAAATAGACCCAGTCACCTTTCAGTGCTATCTGTCTCTCGGCCATCTGATCTTTTTGTCAATGTTGCCAGACTGTTACTGCCAAGATGGCATCATCATCATGACATTCCCCATTGCAAGCACCTACAGAGTATCAGAAAGGTCAGAAAACATAGGATATATTTATTTTAAACAGTATGTCTTCATTAGTTATTTATTGCTACATAAATAAGTACCACACAACTTATTGGTTTATAAGTGTCAGCATTAGTTATAATTCAGTTTCCTGTGGGCCCAGAATTTGGAAGCACCTTGGCTGGATGATTCTGGCTCCATATTTAATGAGGCTGCAGGCACAATGTTGGTTCAGGCTTCTGTCACCTAAAGGCTTAACTGTGACTGGATGATCCACTTCGAAGATGGTTTACCTACGTGGCTGGTAAGGTGGTGCTGGCTTTAGGTCAGGAGACATCAGTTCCTCTCCATGTGGGCTTCTCCGTGGAGCAGCTTGAGTGTCTTCACAACATGATAGCTGCCCTCCCCCAGAGAGATGGATGCAAGAGAGAGAGCCAGGCAGAAATGATATCCTTTTGATGACCCTGCAAGTCACATAGCAAGTCACTTCTGCTACATTCTGTGCTTGGAAAGGAATCATTAAGTCTGACCTACGTTCCCAGGGAGGAGAATTAAGCATCACCTTTGGAAGGGAGAACTGTCAAAGAATTTGCAGACCTATTTTAAAACCACTACAACCTTAATTACACTTTCCAGGAATATGTTCAATGTAATTCTCTTCAATCTCCAGCACCTCTTTAGGTAAAATGCCTCTAAATCTAAAGAAATAAGTTCCATTTTTAATCTGAACGAAGTATAGTAAGTACACTATTTTCTTTGTGTTTCCTGGCTGTTTGAACACTCTGTAGTGTATTTACCGTACTCCAGTAGAAGGAGTCACATCAACCGCATTTATTACAACTGTGCTTTATTACTTTTTCTTTCACTCTCTGAAAATATATTCCAGTTCAACCAGGCTGGTCTTCTCACCCTTCCAGGGCTTGTTGCTTTTATTGCTGCCTTCGTGGTTTTACTGAGACCATTCCTCCTTCCTCTGTTCAGTACTTATGACAGACAAATTCAAGTCTCATTTTTCTATGAAGAGTTTACTATCTTTGCCATCTCTGTTTCTATAATAATGCCCGTTCATAGCAAATACTCAATAAATATTTGTCGAATGAGCCAATCAATGTTAGATTAAAAGATTTTGTTTAACCCAATTATCCAATGTATTATCAACATGTAATCAATATAAAAAATTAATAAGAGGGCTTCCCTGGTGGCGCAGTGGTTGAGAGTCCGCCTGCCGATGCAGGGGACGCGGGTTCGTGCCCCGGACCAGGAAGATCCCACATGCCGCGGAGCGGCTGGGCCCGTGAGCCATGGCCTCTGAGCCTGCGCGTCCGGAGCCTGTGCTCCGCAACAGGAGAGGCCACAGCAGTGAGAGGCCCGTGTACTACAAAAAAAAAAAAAAAATTAATACGATATTTTACATTATTTTTTGTACTAAGCTTTCCAAAATCTTGTGTGCCTTTTATATATCTCAATTCATATGCTAAATTTGCATCAGGAATACCTGATCTGTATTTAGATTTCATAAAATATATAGGTCAGAAAAGTAGATCCACATACATGTTATTGTAAAAATTCTTAAAAGTTTTCCAATAATTAAATTTAGTATCCGTTTTAAAATTTTAATGAAATAACATAAAAATTAAGTTTCTCAATCTCACTAGCCACATTTAAAGTGGTCAATAATAGTATATGACTGATGATGACCATATTGGACAGTACAACTCTAAAATCACAGAAGAAACAAATCTGGGATGTCCGTCGGCTGTAAACTAACCCTTACTTAAAGCAATGCCTATGAGTGAAAAAGTGAAAAGAAATATAGCTCATATCAACACTATATGTGACCAAACTCCACAAATTAAATTTGGTTAGCAAATCCCTATAGCAATAATTATACCGAGTCTCCTTATGACAAGGATCCACACCTTGCTTGTTACATATAAAATAAAATAAATATAATTCCAAGTGCAAACTAGAATAGCAAAGTAATTTGGCTTTCATAACATTTCTCAAAAATGGTCTAAAGGATTCATTAAATTGCATTGCATGGAAACAGTTGAATTGAAACAACTGCACCAAAAAAATTTACGTTGCAACGAACACAGCAAAACGTCTTCCAGATACCTTCAAGCATCTCTCTCCCCAAATCCTCACACCCATAAGAGCTGCATCTAAAGTCTCCTCCTCAAACCCTCCTCAGAAATCCTCAGCCTATACTCCTCCAGCCCCTCCTCCTCTCTGCTCTCGTTCAGAAGCTTTATAACTTAAGTCAGTCCAAATTTCATTCTTGTCATTTGTCTCTTCACACTTTCTCATGGTTAGCAAAACAGGCTATTACCCAAAACCTGAGCAGATCAACATTGAATTCTACTTGGGTGGGGGAGACAGAAAATTAAGACAAAGAATTTGAGAAGTCTCTGAATGCAAATATTTTTATACTATCATATTGGTATATAAGATAAATCTTAACTTGTATTGTTATTAGGTCTGAAAGACACTTATGGCCCTTTGATTAAAAAATTTGTATTAAAAAATTGTATAAGATTTTGAAATGGACCAAGAATGATTACTGGGTATCTGATGTCTACGGTCATTGTCTTGTTTTTGGGGTTTGTTTTTTTTTTGATTCTATGGGGTTTGTGTGTCTGTGTGTTTTGAGCTATTTTATAACCCTGTAAATTATCCATAGAAAATCAAAATTGTATCCCAGGGAGATTCTGCTGTTTTTTTGCCCTGTGAATATTGATAAGTTTTGCAAGTTCTCATCTATCAAACAACTTTATTCCAACATTCTGGATGACCTATGTTTGTATAGTAGGTAAGTCTTCTTACAAATGACTATACATCTTACTCTTTCTCTCCTTAATTAAATTATTTGAAGTGAAAGAGGAACAGCTTGCCTAACCAAAAAAAAAAAAGTCTTTTTAAATTAAGTTATATTATATGGCCTAAAATAAAAGCTGGCAAGGGAAATAGAGGGATAAATACTTAGAGAACTCAAAATGTAGAAAACTGTACTATTTAAGAGTTTGGATTCTGGCATTAAGCTGCTATCAATTCTAGCTTTGTCACCAAAAATCTGTGTGAATATTTTCAAGGTATTTACTCTTCTGACCCTGAGAATACTAAAATTTAATACACTTATTCACTCATTGATCCATTCATTCAATCAATATTTACTGAGTACATAATATACCCCAGACATTGTTCAAGGCTCTGGCTGACATTAGTGAACAAGAGAGACAAAATAAATAAGTTCCCTTCTTAACAGAGCTTACATCCCCTTGGAAACACTTAATAAATTTGTTAGTGAATGGCCAGTAATTATTAGGACAATGAAGAAAACTGAACATATGGAGGAGGCTGCTTTGAATAGGGCTGTTAGAGATGGTTTCTCTATGAAGGGGGCATTTGTGGAGAGATCTGAATCAAGTTAAGACCTGCTATGTAACTATGTTCTCCAGGAAGAGGAAATGCCATGAGAAGAGCCCAGAGGCAATGTTAACCAAAACAAAACATAAGGAGTCCAGTCTTGTTGGAAGGCAGTTAACAGAGAGGAGGTGAGAGGAGAGACTTGGCATAACCACGTAGAATTGCAGTTACTCTAAAAATCTCCTGGATCCATCTTGAACCATGGATCTTTTACCCATGCATGGTATTGTAACATCATGTATTGTAACATGATGTATTGGTCATTTGGAAAATACTGAGTCACTAAGTTATGAATATTTTCCAAAAGTTGTCACACTTCATTATACGATATCAAAAAATCACATTCATTAATGTTACCACCAGTCTCATCAGAAAAGAATGAAGTATTGCAGAACTGCCAAGCTCATGGTGGCAGATCAGAGTTTTCCAAAATTCAAATTTCTGCCTGAAAACTCAAATTTTATCCTTAGTTGCAAATACTGTCAGTTGTTTCCCTGAAGGATTAAGCTCACTGATCATTCCCAATAATAATGATAGTTTGTCAGTTGTTCTCTCAAGTAAAAACACTGACCCTTGCAAAAGGTGACTAATTCAGCTCACAATTACACAAGTGCCATTCCTTGAGACATTCTTAGGTAGGCAACAGATGTACCATTTATATATACCTCCTATTTTGTCACAAAGAATATTAAACAGACGTGCTCAAGAGTTGAGATTTAATAAATGTACTTATTGTCATTAAATACATTATTAACTGAGACTGGCCTGCTTGTTCTCTGCCAGTGTGTTATGGTGAAGAATACGGTGACTACTAGTACTGCTTGATGCCACAGCTAAGACACTAGCTGTTTTACCCACCTCTGACTTGGGACCATTAGTATAAATATCAACTCAGTGGAAAAAAGCCAGTAACATTTAGTATAACTATGAAAACATTTTTGCCTATTTTGTTGATGATGATATTTATATCCTCTGCTCTATTGGATAGGGAGGAAAAGGCAAAAAAGGGTCTCAATGTGCCTCTTTATAGAAGTTTTCTTTTTTCTAACCAAATAAAGTACCTTCACAAAGTCCTCTAAGTTTCCACCTCCTCAGCCACTAGTCATTTGTCTGCTTGAGAGGTTGAGCAATGTTGACTTTTGAAAGGAGAGCAAGGTCTTCTGTCTTTAAGATGTAAAAGAGGACAGGCCACTACCTGTGATGGACTGAGACTTCCTTGATAATTAGCTGAAATGATCTCAGCCTGGCCCTACAGACTATAAGCAGTTTACATATTTGTAGGTAATGCTTGGACTAACAGTAATAACAATAATAATGATAGTGACTGACATTTGCTGGGTCTTTCCATGTGTTATACATGATGCTTAGTGCTTTATAGGCATTATTTCATTTTAATTCTCTTGAAGCACAGAAAAGATAAGCAAGTTGCTGAGCTGGTAGGTGGCAGAGTAAAGATCTGAATCCACATGTGTGTGGCTTCAGAGATTGATTTCTTTACCCTACCACCTGAACACTTCCCTGCCTAATACATTGGGCTCCAATACTAGAAAAGAAATATCTGCTGGAGTTTTCCTTGAAAGCTTCTAGTTTAGAGGATATAATATCAGAAGTTTCTATTTTTATGAAATTATTACAAAACACTTAGATATCTTAAAGTTATATTATAATTTAGTTACCAGGGATTTCTGATGTATGACAAATCAACTGCAATTACAATATGTCCCAATCCAATCATTCCCACTAAATCTAAAACTTTTCTCTCATTCAAACATTGGACATAATTCACTTATTGTTCGGTCCAAACACAATAGCTAGAAATTACTCTAACATTTTTAGAATATGTCTATAACACCTTTTCACATTAGATGTTGGTTAGATCATTTGAAAATTGTTCATATTTTATATGTGTGTGCATGTATACATATGTGTATGTAAACTTTTATGTGTTCAACTGTGTATACGATTAGGATATTTTAAAACAGAAAAATTACTCAGAATCTGATTGAGATTCTGAGGTATCTTGGGTTAGTAAGACAGACATAGATGATGTTATATAGCAGAGATAGAGATTCATAGGGATTCATTCAACCACAGATATTTATTAAGTAGCTGTTAAGTGACTAGTGCTGTTCTAGATTCTGGGGGGACAGAAGAGAATAAAACAAATCCCTGCTATCATGGAGCTTATAATCTGAAGGAGGCAGACAACAATAACAAATAATTCTTTTTGTTTTAGTAAGTACTTAAAAAAATAAAGCAGGCTCGGGGGAATAGAGATTGCTAGGAATGGGACATATAAATTTATTGGGCAACAGCTGAGTTATTTGGAGGAGCGAGTTGCTCAGATATCTGCTGGGGGAGCTCTCCAGACAGAGAAATATGTGAGCACAAGGCCCATGGATGAGAGTGTCCTTGGCATATTCAAGAAAGAGTAAGAAACCAAACCCACTGTGGCTGCTGGGTAGTAAGTGTAAGTCAGGGTAAAGGCATAAGGTAGAGTGGATCACGTTGAAGTTTTAAATTTTATTCCAAAGGAAAAGTGGAGGGATGAACTTACACTGGATTTTGAGCAGAACAGTGACACAATCTGACTTATATTTTAAAAGGATGGCACTGGCTACTGGGGCCCCTGGGTCGAGAACAGACTGTAGGTGGCGAAAGTGGCAGCTCGGCAACCTCTTAGGAGGACATTTCAATTGTACAGAGGGGAGAACATGTTGATATGGACTAAAGTGATAGCAGTGGAAATCTTGAGTCATAAACAGCTCTTGGGTATATCTTCAATGCAGAGCCAACGCAATTCCAGTTGAGTGTACATAGACAATAACAGAGATTGGAGGACAGAACCCTGAGGCCTTCCAGTGTCTAAAGATGAATAAACTGTTAGTTAACAAAAAACGGAGACTGAGATGGAACAGCCTAGAGGTAGAGAGTCAAGAACATCTTACTGAAGCCAAGGGCAGAAAATGTTTCAAGGAGGAGAAAGTTATCAATTGTGTCAAATGCTGATCAGTCCAGTAAGATGAGAGCTAGAAAAGACCACTGGATTTGACAAAGAGGTATCATGTGTGACCATGGCAATGGAGTGGTACAGACTAAATTCTGACTGACGTGAGTTTATAGGTTTATGAATGAGTGAGAGGGGATATTGAAGCAAAGGGGTTTAATTTTAAAGGGGCACAGGAAATCTCTAAGAGGCATGAGGGGTCCAAGGAAGGCTTTGTTAAAAACAGGATTTGTTATAGTATGTTTGTATGCTAAAAATTCAGTGAAGAGGGTAAATGATGATGTAAGAGAGAACAGGTACATCCTGGAGAGATAATGGGACCACAGAATGAGTGGAAGGGTACCTCTATCCGAGCCTGGCTGTGCATCTATAACTAGAGAGAGAAATCTGCACAAGCAGGTACAGGTGAGAGATTGGCAGGTGGGACTGTGTGGGCATTCCATTCTAAAGTTTCCATTGTAGGGCTGAAGACTTTTAGAAATGGTAGTAAAGGGAAGAGGAAGAGAGTTTTGTCTCTGTCTGCAACGAGCTATGTTAGGAAACCAGCATAAAGACACAGTCACTCCCACCTACAAGGAGGCATTGGGGGATTGACAGGGCCTACTAGCCATTTAATGCTTTGGCTTTCTCTACGAACAGAATTCCATGATGAGATATTCCTATTTGGCGTGACCATATCATATCCATGATTACGGTAATATGAAGAGACAGTAGTAGATGGGAATTTGCTGTGATTCATTTACTCTTTGAGTAAGAAGTAGCCATGTATGTTTCCACTGAAGAAATATGACTTTGCAACCATGAGAAAGCTATCCTTTTTGAATAACTCTGCTTTCTTAAAAAATGTAGCCTTCAGATTTGGGGAAATTGAAGTAAATTCGGAGAATCCATCTAGCCAGTGAATATAAAGAAGACAAATCACTTTTTTTTTCTCATTCTGCATTTCAAAGCAGTTAAGAATGTATCCACTGTAAGTAACCTGGAGGATAAAGTATATGCTTTTAAAAGATAAATTACATCAAAGACCCTTTAATGCCTCATTTGAAATCAATAGGGCATTACTTGCTTTTTCATCCATGACATGCTGAAGGATCCTTTCCATGCAAGCAGAAGTGTATGCTTTGGGGGAAGTAAAAATCTGCACCATTATTTCATTATTAAGATACCAGAATGAGCTTCAGAAAAATAGAGACCTAAAATCTCCCTTCATCAAAGGACTACCCTCATGCTTGTCTAGCTATTTTCTAGAACTTGCCCTCCCTAGAGAAAGGCCCCAGAATCTTGCTAAATTATATAATGAACCTATGACATAAGTATAGAAAATGAGCTATGAATTAGCACATCAGGCTCCTTTTCACTGGTAACCTGGTTTTACAGTGTGCATCTCATTGCCATAAGTAAAAGCAGACAGGATTCTGTGCTCCTTAATTCTCTGTTGCCAGCCTTTCTTAAGTACATTAGTACAAGATTTTTAAGAAGCTGAAAATGATTCCTTTTCTTGCTACATTCACAACTGGAATAGGGAAATGGTTTGACTCAAGTTCAGCAGACCCACATCCAACATGGGCAAGTTCACTTGCTGCTGAGTTTTTTGAACAGTGACACCTTAATAGATCTGTCCCAGAAAAAGAGAAATGGAAGTGTTTGGGGAGCCCCTTGGGTTTCCCTTTGAGCACGGCATAGGAGATTTGTAAAATGGGACAGTCCGCACACATCTTCATTCCTTAAAGAGAAAGTCCATGCTTTTCCTGAGAGAAAGATCTAAATGAGATCACTCTAGGTTGACAGAGAATAAGAGGAAAGTAAAACTCAGATGTATATTTTCACCTGGTAATCTTTGAGAGGGAATCATATTGGGGTATAAAAAGCCTGCTGGTTAAATGCCCTCAAGTAAGGCAGAACAAGCCTGATTTTAGAGTCAACCTCACTGAGTTCTAGTCCCAGATCTGCAGCTGTCATCAGCTATCTGATTTCCCATTTGTTCTCTCACCTATGAAATCAGGGTTTGGTAAAGGTCCCTTCCAGCTCTAAAATTCTATGCATTTGAGGAATACAAGTGTAACATAGTTTGAATTCTATATTCATGAGCCCTAACCAAGCCAGCACCACTTAAGCCCACTAGACTCCACCCTACCATTAGCTTTGCCCTTGACAGTGCTATCTTGCTAAACAACATCACTATTATTAGAAAAGCAGGAGGAAAGGGGGAAGAAAAGAAGGGCAACGGGGCAAAAGAAGGAGAAGGAAGAAAAGAGGAATTGTTAAGAGGGCATTTGTTCTTTTTGAGATAACAGTCTGGGACCCTCACCCCATACCTCTCCATCAAGGTCCAGCTTAAATGCCATCTCCTCCGAGACTGACCTTCTTATTCTCTCTGTACCAATGCAACAGGCATTACAATTCTCATGTTTCCACCTCTGTTTGTTCCTCTGGACAGATTAAGGCCTTTGAAGTGGAGGAATTGGGACCTTCTTACCTACCCTCCCCAACAATGCCCTGCATATCTGAAGTATAGGCAGTCTGAGTTAAGCTGAACTCAAAGAAAGTCATGCTTAAATTAACATAATAGCTGTTACTGCCTCCTTCATGAGTGGATGAATTCCAGGACTTTGGGGTTGAAACCAACGTAGAGATAGGATGGGAAAGAAAGGATTTGGAACAGCAGCTTGATAAATACCTTGCCTTTTCTTTTCTCTGTTATTTGTGTAAAGTAGCTCTTATTCCTCTAACGAGAAGTGTACACTACATCCCATGGTATTGTTTGTCTCTGTTCTATGGTCACAGGTGTCTTCCTTTTCTTCACTGACCTTGCTCCACATCTAGAAATAGCTTGCTCTAGGAGTTAGGATTAAAGTTGTCCAATTTTCTAAATATTGCATGGGACATACTTATATTGAAAAGTTATTTGCTGGTTTCTGAAATTCAAATTTAACGAGGCAGCCTGTAATTTATCTAGCAACCTTAGACAAGACTCAAGTGGCCTGAAACCCAGCCCAAAATGGCTTCAGCAATAGCAATGACAATTTATTGGTCCAGGTGGTAATTCTGGGCTTCAGGTGGCACTTAATTTAATATGGCATCAGAAATCCATTTAATCTCTCACCTTTTGGCTTCTACCCTAATGGCTTTATTTTCTGGCTTTCCATGGTGCTAGGTGATTGCTAACAATGCTTGTCTCATATCCTGCTAGGGTCAGTCAAAGTGGGTAAGAGCAGCTGCTTCCTGCCAACTGAGCAGACCCAGAAGATTCCTCACGCTCACTCTGGATCACATGTCCCATCCTGAATCTACTCTCTGGCGAGGACAATGTCATGCTCTGATTGCTCAGACCTGGGCTGCATGCCTCAACCTTATGCCTCTTAAGCCTGGGCTGATGGTGAGAGAGGAGTCATTACTTACAAATTAAATTGTGGTGGCTAAGTGTTTTTTTGAAGGAAAATGGATGCTGGGTGACAGAAGCAAAAGGAAAAACAAACAAGAAAACTCACTCACCACATTTGTTATAGATTCCTAAACCATGTAATTATTTTTTGAAGAGATTTTGAAAGAAGAGATGGCAGCAGAAGCTCTGAGCATAAATTCTGGTTATTCTTCTAACCTGTTCAAGTTGCTTTAATTTTGTGTTATCACTTTCCACACATGTAAGAGAAGGAGCTAAGTAACAGGTGATTTCTGAAGTCCTTTCTCGTCTAACATTTTCCCATTCCATGAATGGTAGCAAGAAGATTGTGAGAGAAAGATATACAAAGAAAGGAATCCCAGAGCATCTTATGTGTTTGGGATCAAAGTGCTGGTGGGTTAGTCTTAGTATAAATTGAATGTGAGTTTTATGTTTACTATTTAGTTAGACTGTTCTCTTCTTTTTTTGGGTTCTTTGTGGCTACTTAAAAAAAATAAATTTAACTCTGTCTATGCAAATTTGCATGTGTGATGTGTATGCATTGAAATTACTGCTCAATCACTGACACTAAGTTGGTTTTTCTCTCCAAATTATTTTATTAGAGAGGAAAAAGAAACTGAAATCTCAGCAGAATGATCAAAACTCTTGTGATTTTATTTGAACATCATAGCATACCATTATAATGACATAGATCATTTTATGCCATGGGATTAATAGTAATTTGTGAGCTTTTGAAAGCACTTTGAAATGTTCAGATTAAAGGAATTAAGTTAAATTTTAAAATAACAAGCATAATTACTGATTTTTCTGAACAGTCAAATGAAGAAGAAAGTCAATTTCCCTTTTTCCTGTCTTCAGATGTCTTTTAATTTGTTCTCTTATCACAGAGCCTTCAAGTTCAAAGGCAATTTTCATCATTTTGCTTTAAACTCTGGGAAAACAGATGTGAATAGACTTGGCCAGACCTAACCTTGACAAAAAATTGAGTCCGAGAGGCCCAGGCCTTGGTTAAAATTGCAGCTGCCTATAACAAACTTGTGAGGTCTGGTTTCTCAGTCTCTTTCCACTAACTCCCCAAATCATCCCTGTGGGGAGTGACCCCATGGTGTGTGTGATTGCGTTTGCTTCCAATTTTTGAAAAATACATAAGAGCTGACCTGGGGCTTTCAGTACCCAGCCATCTTAGAATAACATGTTATTTTTATGACTTTCAATCACGTAGTCCATCACCCCCCTTCAATTAATAGGTGCAACGCAGATTACCCTTTAGGGAAGAATGACATGCCCAACGGCAGAGAGCTATGGGATACAGGATATCCCACTTCTATTCTTTAAGAGTTAAAGTGAACATTGATCTACTAGCATCTTTAGCTTTTTCACAAGAGCATCTAATTCATTAAAGTAATTCTAGATCATTGGGTAAGGCAGAGGCAATGTTATAATAGTGAAAATATTTATGAACACTGATGATATGATTGCATGATAGAAATACGATTCTCAATGTTTCTCTCATTCCAACTGTTCCCAACATCCTCTGTAATAATTGAAACACCAAGGGAGGGTTTAAAATGGATACTGCAGAGCCGGATAAGTTGATGTTTTCCAGAAGTTGTCTCCTAGCTATTTGGATATAATTTATTAAACTTAGAGTATCAACAGTAATGTCTTTTGTTTCATATTTAATTTTTTCCTTTTTTAACATCTTTATTGGAGTAAAATTGCTTTACAATAGTGTGTTAGTTTCTGCTTTATAACAAAGTGAATCAGCTATACATATATACTCATATCTGCTCCCTCTTGCGTCTGCCTCCCACCCTCCCTATCCCACCCCTCTAGGTGCTCACAAAGCACGAAGCTGATCTCCCTATGCTATGCAGCTGCTTCCCATTAGCTGTTTTACATTTGGTAGTGTATATATGTCCATGCCACTCTCTCACTTCGTCCCAGCTTACCCTTCCTCCTCCCATGTCCTCAAGTCCATCCTCTACATCTATGTCTTTATTCCTGTCCTGCCCCTACATTCATCAGAACCTTTTTTTTTTTTTTTAGATTACGTATATATGTGTTAGCATACGGTATTTGTTATTCTCTTTCAGACTTACTTCACTCTGTATGACACACTCTAGGTCCATCTGCCTCACTACAAATAACTCAATTTCATTCCTTTTTATGGCTGAGTAATATTCCATTGTATATATGTGCCACATCTTCTTTATCCATTCATCTGCTGATGGACACTTAGGTTGCTTCCATGTCCTGGCTATTGTAAATAGAGCTGCAATGAACATTTTCATACATGTCTCTTTTTGAATTATGGTTTCCTTAGGGTATATGCCCAGTAGTAGGATTGCTGGGTCATATGGTAATTCTATTTTTAGTTTTTAAAGGAACCTCCATACTGTTCTCCATAGGAGCTGTATCAATTTACATTCCCACCAACAGTGCAAGAAGGTTCCCTTTTCTCCACACACTCTCCAGCATTTATTGTTTCTAGATTTTTTGATGATGGCCATTCTGACTGGTGGGAGGTGATACATCATTGTAGTTTTGATTTGCATTTCTCTAATAATTAGTGATGTTGAGCATCCTTTCTTGTGTTTGTTGGCAATCTGTACATCTTCTTTGGAGAAATGTCTATTTAGCTCTTCCACCCATTTTTGGATTGGGTTGTTTTTTTTGATATTGAGCTGCATGAGCTGCTGGTGAATTTTGGAGATTAAGCCTTTGTCAGTTGCTTCATAGGCAAATATTTTCTCCCATTCTGAAGGCTGTCTTTTCATCTTGTTTATGTTTTCCTTTGCTGTTCAAAAGCTTTTAAGTTTCATTAGGTCCTATTTGTTTAGTTTTGTTTTTATTCCCATTTCTCTAGGAGGTGGGTCAAAAAGGATCTTGCTGTGATTTATGTCATAGAGGGTTCTGCCTACGTTTTCCTCTAAGAGTTTTATAGTGTCTGGCATTACATTTAGGTCTTTAATCCATTTTGAGTTTATATTTGTGTATGGTGTTAGGGAGTGTTCTAATTTCATTCTTTTACGTGTAGCTGTCCAGTTTTCCCAGCACCACTTATTGAAGAGGCTGTCTTTTCTCCATTGTATATTCTTGCCTTCTTTATCAAAAGTAAGGTGACCATATTTGTGTGGGTTTATCTCTGGGCTTTCTGTCCTGTTCCATTGATCTATATTTCTGTTTTTATGCCAGTACCATACTGTCTTGATTAGTGTAGCTTTGTAGTATAGTATGAAATCCGGGAGCCTGATTCCTCTAGCTCTGTTTTTCATTCTCAAAATTGCTTTGGCTATTTGGGGTCTTTTGTGTTTCCATACAAATTGTGAAATTTTTTGTTCTAGTTCTGTGAAAAATGCCATTGTTAGTTTGCTAGGGATTACACTAAATCTGTAGATTGCATTGAGTAGTATAGTCATTTTCACAGTGTTGATTCTTCCAATCCAAGAGCATGGTATATCTCTCCATATGTTTGTATCATTTTAATTTCTTTCATCAGTGTCTTATAGTTCTCTGCATACAGGTCTTTTGTCTCCTTAGGTGGATTTATTCCTAGGTATTTTATTCTTCCTGTTGCAATGGTAAATTGGAGTGTTTCCTTAATTTCTCTTTCAGATTTATCATCATTAGTGTATAGGAATGCAAGAGATTTCTGTGCATTAATGTTGTATCCTGCTACTTTACCATATCCATTGATGAACTCTAGTAGTTTTCTGGTAGCATCTTTAGGATTCTCTATGTATAGTATCATGTCATCTGCAAACAATAACAGCTTTACTTCTTCTTTTCTGATTGGGATTCTTTTTATTTCTTTTTCTCCTATGATTGCTGTGGCTAAAACTTCCAAAACTATGTTGAATAATAGTGGTGAGAATGGACCACCTTGTCTTGTTCCTGATCTTAAGGGGAATGGTTTCAGTTTTTCAATTTTGAGAACTATGTTGGTTTGGGGTTTGTCATATATGGCCTTTATTTTTTATTTTTTTTACTTTTTTTTGCGGTATGCGGGCCTCTCACTGTTGTGGCCTCTCCCAATGCGGAACACAGGCTCTGGACGCTCCGGCTTAGTGGACATGGCTCACGGGCCTAGCCGCTCCGCAGCATGTGGGATCCTCCCGGTCTGGGACATGAACCTGTGTCCCCTGCATCGGCAGGCAGACTCTCAACCACTGCGCCACCAGGGAAGCCCTATGGCCTTGATTATGTTGGGGTAAGTTCCCTCTATGCCTACTTTCTGGAAGGTTTTTATCATAAATGGGGGCTGAATTTTGTGGAAAGCTTTTTCTGCATCTACTGAGATGATCTTATGGTTTTTCTCCTTCAATTAGTTAATATGATTTATCACATTGTTTGATTTGTGTATATTGAAGAATCCTTGCATTCCTGGGATAAACTGCACTTGATCATGGTGTATGATCCTTTTAATGTGCTGCTGAATTCTGTTTGCTAGTATTTTGTTGAGGATTTTTGCATCTATGTTCATCAGTGATATTGGCCTTTAGCTTTCTTTCTTTGTGACATCTTTGTCTGGTTTGTTTATCAGGGTGATAGTGGCCTCGTAGAATGAGTTTGGGAGTGTTCCTCCCTCTGCTATATTTTGGAAGAGTCTGCACGGGACAGGTGTTATCTCTTCTCTAAATGTTTGATAGAATTCACCTGTGAATCCATTTGGTCCTGGACTTCTGTTTGTTGGAAGATTTTTAATCACAGTCTCAATTTCAGTGCTTGTGATTGGTCTGTTTATATTTTCTGTTTCTTCCTGGTTCAGTCTCGGAAGGTTGTGTTTTTCTAAGAATTTGTCCATTTCTTCCAGGTTGTCCATTTTATTGGCCTAGAGTTGCTTGTAGTAATCTCTCATGATCCTTTGTATTTCTGCAGTGTCAGTTGTTACTTCTCCTTTTTCATTTCTAATTCTATTGATTTGAGTCCTCTCCCTTTTTTTCTTGATGACTCTGGCTAATGATTTATCAATTTTGTTTATCTTCTCAAAGAATGAACTTGTAGTTTTATTAATCTTTGCTATTGTTTCCTTTATTTCTTTTTCATTTATTTCTGATCTGAACTTTATGATTTCTTTCCTTCTGCTAACTTTGGGGTTTTTTTGTTCTTCTTTCTCTAATTGCTTTAGGTGTAAGGTTAGGTTGTTTATATGAGATGTTTCTTGAGGTAGGATTGTATTGCTATAAATATTCCTCTTAGAACTGCTTTTGCTGTATCATATAGGTTTTGGATCATCTTGTTTTCATTGTCATTTGTTTCTAAGTATATTTTGATTTTCTCTTTGATTTCTTCAGTGATCTCTTGGTTACTTAGTAGTGTATTGTTTAGCCTCCATGGGTTTCTATTTTTTTACAGATATTTTCCTGTAATTGATACCTTGTCTCATAGTGTGTTTGGAAAAGATACTTGATATGATTTCAATTTTCTTAAATTTACCAAGGCTTGATTTGTGACTCAATATATAATCTATTCTGAAAAAAGTTCCATGAGCACTTGAGAAGAAAGTGAATTCTGTTGTTTTTGGGTGGAATGTCCTATAAATATCATTTAAGTCCATCTTGTTTAATGTATCATTTAAAGCTTGTGTTTCCTTATTTATATTCATTTTGGATGATCTGTCCATTCGTGAAAGTGGTGTGTTAAAGTCTCCTACTATGATTGTGTTACTGTCGATTTCCTCTTTTATTGCTGTTAGCATTTGCCTTATGTATTGAGGTGCTCCTGTGTTGGGTGCATCAATATTTAAAATTGTTATATCTTCTTGGATTGATCCCTTCATTATTATGTAGTGTCCTTCTTTGTCTCTTCTAATAGTCTACTTTAAAGTCTATTTTGTCTGATATGAGAATTTTAAAATATTATTAAAAATTAAAATGTAATAAAACAAAGGAAAGAAAGAAGAGAGCAACCAAAGCAAAAAACAAATCCACCCATGATAACAAGTGCTAAAAAAAAATGGACAGACAGACAGAATGCTAGGACAAATGGTAAAAGCAAGGCGATACAGACAAAATCACACAAAGAATCATATACATACACACTCACAGAAAAGAAATAGGAAAAAAAATACATCTATATTAAAAAAAAAGAGAGCAACCAAATCAATAAACAAATCTACCAATGATAATAAACTCTAAATACTAAACTAAGATAGACACAAAACCAGAAACAAATTAGTGGCAGAAAGCAGACCCCATGTCTACTGTTGCTCCCAAAGTCCACCACCTCAGTTTTGGGATGATTCGTTGTCTGTTCAGGTATTCCAGAGATGCAGGGTCCATCAAGTTGATTGTGGAGATTTAATCCACTGCTCCTGAGGATGCTGGGAGAAATTTCCCTTTCTCTTCATTGTTCACAGAGCTTCTTGATTTCAGCCTTGGATTTGGCCTGACTCTGTGTGTAGGTCGCCTGAGACCATCTTTTCTTGGCTCACACAGGACGAGGTTAAAGTAGCAGCTGAATAGGCAGTCCTAGCTCCCTCAGTCTGTGGGCAGGGAGGGGTACAGAATGTGGGGCGAGCATGCAGTGGCAGAGGCTGGCCTGACATTGGAACAGCCTGAGGCACGCTCTGTGTTCTCCTGGACACGTTGTCCCTGGATCACGGGACCCTGGCAGTGGCAGGCTGCACAGGCTCCCGGGAGGGTATGTGTGGATAGTGACCTGTGCTCGCACACAGGTTTCTTGGTGGCTGCAGCAGCAGCCTTAGCATCTCATGCCCGTCTCTGGGGTCCGCGCTGATAGCCATGGCTCACGCCCATCTCTGGAGCTCGTTTAGGTGGTGCTCTGAATCCCCTCTCCTCACACACCCCAAAACAATGGTCTCTTGCTTCTTAGGCAGGTCCAGACTTTTTCCCAGACTCCCTCCTGGTTGGCTGTGGCCCACTAGCCCCCTTCAGGCTGTGTTCACGCTGCCAACCCCAGTCCTCTCCCTGGGATCTGAACTCTGAAGCCTGAGCCTCAGCTCCCAGCCCCCAGCCGCCCCGGTGGGTGAGCAGACAAGCCTCTCAGGCTGGTGAGTGCCGGTCGGCACCGATCCTCCGTGCGGGAATCTCCCCGCTTTGCCGTCCGCACCCCCGTTGCTGCGCTCTCCTCCGTGGCTCTGAGGCTTCCCCCTCTGCCACCCCCCCGTCTCCACCCGCGAAGGGGCTTCCTAGTGTGTGGAAAGTTTTCTTCCTTCACAGCTCCCTCCCCAAGGTGCAGGTCCTGTCCCTATTCCTTTGTCTCTGTTTTTTCTTTTTTCTTTTGCCCTATCCAGGTATGTGGGGAGTTTCTTGCCTTTTGGGAGGTCTGAGGTCTTCTGCCAGGGTTCAGTATGTGTTCTGAAGGAGTTCATCCACATGTAGATGTATTTCTGATGTATTTGTGGGGAGGAAGGTGATCTCCATGTCTTACTCCTCTGCCATCTTGAAGGTCTCCCCCGAGATTTAATTTTTAATGAGACCTGAATATGAACATGTGGCTTTGTCTTCTGCATTCCTTTTATATACATATATTTTCCTTTTTTGCCTCAGCTGAAGGTACTGATAAAGCACCCACAGATGCAGAGGCAGATGCCATGTAAACATTGCGTTTTACTTCTCTTAGTGGGAAAACATGGGAAGATGTATTAGTTACCTATTGTCGTGGTAATAAATTACCACAAACTGAGTGGCTTAAAACAATACAAATTTATCCTTTATAGTTCTGCACATCACAAGTTCAAATTTGTTTCACTGGTTTAAAATTAAATTGTCAGCAGGACTAGGTTCCTTCTGGAATCTCCAGGGGAGAATCTGTTACTGCCTTTTTTCAGCTTTTAACGACCTCCCATATCCCTTAGCTTAAGCCCCTCATTACTCCAAACCCTTCTTCCAACATTTCAGTTCCTTCCTTGACCCTAACCTGCCTCCTTCCCTCCTCTAAGAACCATTGTGATTACCTTGGGCCCACTCAGATAATCCGTACATGGTCACTGGTGAATTTGACAAGATCTGGCTCCACCCTTTACTATCGATACAACTTTCGATCATTTGCTAAATCTACTGTGTGTCAGAATCCCTACTTTTGAGATGAGGATAGTAACAATGTCTATCTCATATGGTTTGGGAAAGAATTAAATGCAGTCGTCTATGCATGGTCTTTAGCACCAGTCCTTTCCACAGAGGGAAGGTAGATATATATATCTCAGCCATCAATATAAAGCAAAAAATATAAATATAAAAGCATTTTTCCATTTTGAGCAGTTTTCGATGAGAAGGAACCAAAGTGAAAGTTTGTGGAGAATAAATTGCATTTAGACCAAATAGGTAGTTTAGAACTTTGAAATGACTTGAAGTATCAAAATTAAGATTCTGTGAAGGTTACTCCCCACTTCTGTGTCAGTTACAATGAGATTCTTGATGATGATGATAATGATGATGACGATGGTGACAACGTATGTGTATATGACTGTCTCTATATACATTTTCTCTGTGCACGGTTTCTAACACTCATAATCACAGACTAAAAATACCAAAAATAATTCTCCATGTTCATAGAGTATACTGTATACATTTTAATAGAACATACAAGTTTTTATTATAGTTAATGGTTTATGTGTAAGTTCTCATAGAGTGAGAGCTTCCTAAATATAAGGATTATCACTTCTGTTTTTGTGAGGCTAGTGCTTGGCATATAGTAGATGTTCAATAAATGTAATTTTAATAAGAGTGTTGAAGCATGCAAACCAATGTATTCAGCAACATTAAAGGAGAAGTGCGAGCCAAGACTTTTTTCAGTTACGGGGGAAAAAAATAATCACTGAATCAAAAGGGATTTATTGGCATATATTACTAGGAAGCACACTGTGCCTAATTCAAATCCAAGGATGATCTATAGAGACCAGGAATCTCGACACTAGAATTGGGACTCAGAAATAGCAGGACTCTTTCCATCAATCTCTTATCTTTTGTTTTCTCTGCTTCCCACTGCATGTTGGTATCATCCTAGCATACTCTAGTTAGCCTTCTTAAGTAGTAGGGAACATAGAAGTCCCAACCTTACAGAATAAGAAAACATATTTACCCTGGGGTTTGTATGAGTAATCCCAGAGAAGAACACTGATTTTTAAATGTGTTCCCTTTTGTTTTTTTTTTTAATTAATCACTGATATCAGGAAAATGGAATCCTCTGGACAATTCTGGGTCACATGTCTTCTGTAGCTATGTGTGTTGGGATAGGAAGAAGTTGAAGAATTAGAGGCAGAACTGTCCCCAAAAGAAAAGGGGGAATGGAAAAGATTATCAATACACTAAGTACTATGGTCTATTATAAGAATTAAAGACCAGCAATTTTTTTTAAATTTAAAATATATTTTTCCTTTTCATATAGTAAAAGAGACATTGCTTTTATGCAAATGGTAGTAAGGCTGAAATAATCCATTGCCATTAAGGAACCATGGATTTTTGTTTTCTTTTTCCTAAAATTTGTTCAAAGAATCTTAGACTGTCCATAGGTTCATACTTATTCCTCCAAAAGCCACTCAGTAGATAAACAAAAACTAGAAATTCGTTTTTAGATAAATTAATAATACTTCACACAGTAGGCACCTAAGAATTCAGTCATTATTTGATGATTAAACAGATTATCCAGACATTTTGATCAGGGGATGTGAGGCCTTAAGTCTTCATACAGATTCTGTAGATTCTGGATATCTGTATGACTAATTATTGGACCGATAACAGTATACTAAGGTGTCTTTAAAATTAGGTACCTAACTATAAAAGAATTTAGGCATTAGTTCAGTGGAAAAATTCAATTATAGTAGTAGGGAACATGATAATCACAACTAGAAAAGAAAATCATAATACATAACATCACAGCATGATTCAAATAGTTTGAAAAGACAAGATTTTGATAAAAATATCAATTCTTAATAACTTAAACTTCTTGGGGTTCAAATAAATAGTCACCACTGGTCTGTAGGACAGCTCTGTTTTGTGTACCAATAAACTAGTAAATTTCAGGCCTGGGATACTGCACACCTTGCAGCATAGAATTCAGGGGATTATTGGATAGAGGGCCTTCTTCCTTACTCTTTGCGATGGAGTTTTAAAAAACGGGTAGAGCACGGTGTTAAAGAATTGTTCTAATTTCATTTTTTACATGTAGCTGTCCAGTTTTCCCAGCACCATTTACTGACGAGACTGTCTTTAGAACATTCTTTAACACCACACACAAAAATAAACTCAAAATGGATTACAGACCTAAATGTAAGACTGGATACTATAAAACCCTTAGAGGAAAACATAGGCAGAACACTCTTTGACATAAATCACAGCAAAATCTTTTCCAATCCATCTCCTAGAGTAATGGAAATAAAAACAAAATAAACAAATGGGACATAATTAAACTCAGAAGCTTTTGCACAGCAAAGGAAACCATAAACAAAATGAAAAGACAACCCACAGAATAGAAAATGTTTGTAAATGATGTGATGTGACAGACAAGGGATTAATCTCCAAAATTTACAAACAGCTCATACAGCTCAATATCAAAAACAAACAACCCAGTCAAAAAATGGGCAGAAGACCTAAACAGGCAATTCTCCAAAGAAGACATACAGATGGCCAAGAAGCACATGAAAAGATGCTCAACATTGCTAATTATTAGAGAAATGCAAATCAAAACTACAATGAGGTATCACCTCACACCTGTCAGAATGGCTACCATCAAAAAGTCTATAAACAATAAATGCTGGAGAGGTTGTGGAGAAAAGGGAACCCTTGCACTGTTGGTGGGAATGTAAATTGGTACAGTCACTATGGAGAACAGTATGGAGGTTCCTTAAAAAACTAAAAATAGAACTACCATATGATACAGCAATCCCACTCCTGGGCATATATTTGGGAAAAAAACATGTTTTGAAAGGATACATGCACCCCAGTGTTCATTGCAGTGCTATTTACAATAGCCAAGACATGGAAACAACCTAAATGTTCATCAACAGATGAATGGATAAAGATGATGTGGTGTATATATATATATATATATATATATATATATATATATATATACAATGGAATATTACTCAGCTGTAAAAAATGAATGAAATAATACCATTTGCAGCAACATGGATGGACCTGGAGATTATCATGCTAAGTGAAATAAGTCAGACAGAGAAAGACAAATATAATATGGTATTGCTTATATGGGAGCCTAAAATAAATGATACAAATGAACTTATTTACAAAACAGAAACAAACTCACAGACTTAAAGAATGAACTTATGGTTGCCAGGGAGGAAGGGTTGGGGGGAGGGATAAATTGGGAGTTTGTGATTGATATATACACACTTCTATATTTAAAATAGATAACCAACAAAGACCTACTGTACAGCACAGGGAACGCTGCTCAATATTCTTTAATAACCTAAATCAGAAAAGAGTTTGAAAAAGAATAGATACATGTATATGTATAACTGAATCACTTTGCAGTACACATGAAACTAACAAAACATTGTTAATCAATTATACTCCAATCTAAAAAAAATTAAAAAAATAAAATAAAAACAGGTAGAGCACCTCATATTGTTATAGCATAACTCTGCTCTTCCTTCCTTTGCTTCTCTATATTCAAATTTTCTTCCATAATGTGAACTTTGTTATACATCTTGAATATAAGACTTCAGAGTTAATTAGAAAAGTATCTTCTAAATCTTCTTTTAAGGGGGAAAAAAATAAATTAAAAATGCAACAGTCAAGCATTAAACTACTTTTGCCTTGACTTTAGATCTCGTGATGTGCCCTGCTAATGATATCTATTCCAATGGACATCTGAAAGAAGTTTTCTAATAATAACCCGACAGTCTTTAACAAATACCTCTCAGATACAGTCACATGTCCTCCTACTGATTAAATTTTTCCAGGAAAGTGAGACAACTCTTTGAACAATATATCATTGCAACAAATTTGATTCCCTTTTACGTTTATATTTCAGTGACAGGCCTAATACCTAAATCAATGTGTTTAAAAAGAAGCCCCCTTAGGTTTCTTTAAATGATTTATTGCCTTAGTTACATTATTGCTTCAGGTGTAATCAGGAATATTTGTCTTCATGTCATTGCAATGGAGATATAGGATAGAATATGCTAATAAGCCTCTCTTTGTATATTTTTATTACTCTTTTGTTTGTTTCAGTCTCTTAATTAGTGACAGTCATTTAAAGCCATCCATCTTTGTTCAAATTTATGCAAATATTGTAAGTTAATAATGAGAGTTTCAAAGGACCCTGTTTATCAGCATTTATTTTGAGTTTATTAGTCTATCCATTTGTTCAGCTAAATAAAATGTCTTTCTTTAAAGCTATAAAGCTAAAATTCATCAATCAAATAATTATTAAAAATTCTTAAGGATAATTGTGTGTTTTACGTCAGAGTACAAATACCACTTGTGAAATCCAATAGCTCTTCAATATCCCATTATTGCTTCTGTCTCAGTGCAGCCCCCATCCATGTCTTAAGTGACTGCTCAGGAAAATGATAAGGTTTTGTAAACATTTACTCCCAAAATGCCATCTGGAATTTATTGACTCACTGCAATTTAAAACAGAATCCTCATAGTATACTAATATTGGAGTTAATGCCATAGAGGTTGACTAAGATGCTTGTTGGTACTATAAGAAATGCACCCTTAATTATGATCTTCTTAATAGTTAGCTCATGGGCTTCCCTGTTGGTGCAGTGGTTGAGAGTCCACCTGCCGATGCAGGGGACACGGGTTCGTGCCCCGGTCTGGGAAGGTCCCACATGCCGCGGAACGGCTGGGCCCGTGAGCCATGGCCGCTGAGCCTGTGCTCCGCAATGGGAGAGGCCACAACAGTGAGAAGCCCACGTACCGCAAAAAAAAAGTTAGCTCACACAGTCAAGGCAAAATTATCGCTTAGTTCACAGCTTTGCATATTCATTGTGCCCTCACACCTTCACATTTGAGTTACATTGTTTTGTTCTAAAACTCATATGGCAGATAGCTTGGAAATGCTGATGTGCAGCTCTCAGCAGTATACTGATGGATTCTCTCCCCATTTATTGTCATTAGCAAGAGTCTATCTTCCTATGGAATGTATGAGGATCAGTAGTTCCAGTAACATATCAGAATCACTTTCCTTAAAATCCAAATTTTTCCAGGGACTGTGCTTGGTAGTAAGATTAATGATATAATCCCAGGGCTCAGATCATTAACAGGATAGTGGTGAAAACAGACACGGACTAGAATTTAAGCTTTCTAGGGTCAGGGACTGAATCATGTCCACTATTATATTTCCACTGCTTTGCACACATCAGGAACATACTAGTTACAAAAGCAGTGTTGTTTGGATTAAGAAGAGGTATATGCACATAGGAGGGAAAGGAATGTGACTGCAGGTATCAAAGTGAATGACAAATTTTAAGCACATGCCCACAGAATCAGTAGAATTTTTCCGGGAGACAAGAGTGCAAACTTCTATTAGGAAACTGGGAAACTTGTGGTTTTCCAGATATATGATGTACAGGGGCTAGGGGATGGCATAGAGTGAGGCTGGGATGATGGGGTTGCCAAGAATGGAAAGGCTTTGAGTGGCATGCCAAGGAGTTTGAATGTTATTCGCTATGTTGAAGGAGCCATCAAAAATGTGCGTTCAGGGTCCATTCCTAATAGAAACCAGAGAAGGTAGCAAAATAGAGGATGAGCTCACGTACCCCAGTATGCTCAGGTGGCCACCTAGCCTCAGAAAAATCAGCATGCAGGCTTCGTGTTAGCTAAATCTAAATCTGCCACATTTTTAGCTAGATAAATTTCTCCATTCTCTGATCTTTAGTATCCTAATCTAAAAAGCAGGGATTATAATACTAATTTGAAGGATTACTTTTTAAATATTAGAGACTATAAATATAAAGTACTTGGAACATAGCAAGTGTTCTTTAAATGCTGAGAGGGTATAGGAATGAATTCATATTAACAACATTTGATACACAAATAATCCAATTAATAAAGGGTAAAGGATCTGAATCGACATTTTTCCAAAGAAGATATAAAAATGGCCATCGTACACATGAAAAGATGCTCAATATCACTAGCTATTAGGAAATGAAAATCAAAAGCACATGGAGAAACCACTTTATACCCACTAGGATGGCTATAATAAAAAACACAGAAAAACAACTGTTGGCAAGGAAGTAGAGAAATTAGAACCCTCGTGAACTACCACAGGAATATAAAATGTTGTATTCACTGTAGAAAAAAAAAGTCAGGCAGTTCCTCAGAAGGTTAAATGGAGAGTTACCATATGACTCAGCAATTTCACTTCTAGGAATATACCTGAGAAAAATGAGAACATAAGTCCATGCAAAACTTGCACTAGATTGTTCATAGCAGCATTATTCATAATACCTAAAAAGTGGAAACAACCCAAATGCCCATCAAGTGGTGAAAAGATCAGTAATGTACTACGTACAATGGAGTATTGTTCAGCAATAAAAATAGAATGAATTAGTGATAAATGCTATAACATGGATAAACCTTGAAAACATTATGCTAAGTGAATAAAGCCAGTCACAAAAGACTCTATGATCGTATGATCCACAAAAACAGTATGTTCTATTTATACATACTTTCTAGAATAGATAATTGTACGACATGCTTAGGGCTGGGGTGTTAAGGAGAAAGGGAGGGGTACAAGGGTTTGTGGGGAGAGCAGGGCAAAGAAGATGTTCTAAAATTGATTGTGCTGATTGTTGCACAACTGTGAATACACTAAACACCACTGATTCCACTCAATACAATTCAAAGGGTGAAATGTGTGGTACTTGAATTATATCTCAATAAAGCTGTTATAAAAAAATGGAAAAGTAACATGAGTACTTCGTACATGAAAAGTAATATACATAAATTATCTCATTTACTCATTGAAGCAAGCCTCCCTATGAAATGGGGACATTTTTAACACCATTTTACAGGCAAGAAAACCAAAACTTAGAGTTTGTGGGTGGGATAGTTGTGAAACATATTAGTACATATATATTTTATATGTATTATAACATATAATTATGTAGTATATATAAAATGCTACTACTCTATAAAATAAATATATTTTAGAAACATTTTTTTAAATAGTGATCATCAGTATAGTTTTCTTACCTGTAGCTAATTTCCTAGATCCCCTCGTTCTTGCTCAGGAACCTATTCTTAGGCAACCAGTGGCCCTCTCTAAACCTCCCTTCCTATGCAGTTTTGTGTGTAAATGCCCCCATCCCCACCCCAGAGAAAGGGTGTCTGAGTTGTCCCTGACATCAGTTATGCAAGCTGAGATATTCAGCAGCAGAGAAGCTTCATGCAAAAATAACTGCTTAGTATATAACACCTGTCTCTAGTAAGTCCATTAACAATAGCTGGCATTTTCAATGCTTATAAGTACTCAGCTTTTTATGATATGCCTTCAATAAGCATTGTTTTATTCAGTCATTACAACAAATTGATGAAGAGAGAGGTAAGGTGACCAAAGCATCCTGGTTTGCTGGGGATTTTCCCATTTTAGCACTGAAAATCCATGTCCCCAGAACCGCTTTAGTCCCAGGCAAACCAAAATGGTTGGTCAGCCTAGAGAGAGGATTCATATTGACTCACCTTCTCAACCAGGAATTTGACAGTGTGTATTGTTCTGTTTATTCAAAAATGAAAAAAGAAGTGTAATTTCTAACTCTTGCCCCCGTTTACAAGTTATTTTGATGACATGTCATTTGTTGGTTGGATCACCTCGCTTCATGAAGAGAGGCTAAAGACATTCTCAGAATAGTAACCAAGTGTATTTTAGGATACATCAACAAGAGTTTGATACAGTAATTAAACACACCTGAAATCTGGTGTAAAATATAATTACACATTGCATAGAAACTTTTATATTGAACCAAAGAAAAACACGTCTCCTATTTAAAATGTCAAACTGATCATTGTTCCTTATTGTTCTCTTGGCTATAGAGTGACATTTCCATGAAAACTCATTTCTGGTTTAGTGATACAGAGAAACACAATAGCTATTACCAATTATTTAGTTCCTACTGAGCTGTCCATAAAGGACTTGTGAAAGCAGTGGCATTGACTGATATTCCTTCCCTTCCTCTCCTGCCTGCTCTATTTAAAGATAACATAGTCTGAGTCTAGGTATGAAATTAATCTATCTTCAGGCTCTTGTCTCCAAAATGCAGTTCATACATCTCATACCAAAAGGAAGTTATTTCTCTTTGGGGCTTTCCACTAACGTGAGAATTTAAAGTTTAAGATGTGCAAGAGAGGAGTAGTGTCTAGGCAATAAGCTTTCTGAATATTCTGTTGTTTTTTTTTTTAAGTGTGTGGAAATTCTTTCTTTGAAGATAATGAGACCGGATGGATAGGTACAGTGGGGAGCTAGTTGCCTGGCTATACCTGTCAGAAGGTAAGCTGTCCCTCCGAAGATTTGTAGAGTGTCTAGCATGGTGCCTGGTACAATAAGCACTCAAGAAATGATCATCTTCCCTTCCTCAGGAAATACATGGAACTCAGTACTGTATGTTGAAGCTATTAAAAAGTAGGATTCATGAAGGTAGAGACTGAATATTTCTAGTCACTGCAGGCTAGGCATTGCCTAACAATTTGTAGCTAATAGGAATTCTTAGAAATATTTTATGAATTAATGAGTTTCTATGTCAAGGTGTATCTCACGAGGGGGAAATTGTGTGGTTTGCCAACAGGTAGTGTGGAGAATATGGAAAGTGCTTCCCTCATTTTTAAGACAATCACTCATGAATCTGGTTGGAATATAGATAGCAGTCAAAGTGTAGCCCTAAGTGTAGGTCAATTTAGGGGCCAGGTGACTGAGAGCAAACACAGTGGAGCAGAGATCATCTCTCTCATGTACTCTTTGAGCAGCTTCATGTCTGTTACTGGGGGAAATTCATTGTCTCAGCAGTTGTTCAATCTCCCATTATTGTCTGAGAGTCCATTCCATTTCAAAAAAGATCACGGATATAAGAACATAATGAAAAATGCAATTACATACAAACCACCACGTTCTGAAAAGTAATAGTCACCTTCCTTATTGTTTCTAGAGCATCTGCTATTAAAACGTCATTCCCCAGAATTTATACCATCCATTATAGACTAAAATATAGTCTTAGAAAGAGATTAGAGTAATATTCTTTCCTTGGTTGACGAGTATTAGATCATCAGCTTCCCTCGTCATGGTTTGTTCTAGTTCTCTCAAATTGATTGGTGTATCTACTCAATCCCTTGTTTGAGCAAGTTTTGACATGTCCAGCAAAATTATGAGGAGACAGGCAAAATTATTTAGTGGTATTTGGAATGAAATAATTTCTCCAGCAGATTCTTTAAATCTGGCTTTCCACACATAAACCATGTGATATCTGATTTGCAACATTTCTAGGTGGCTTCCTCCAGCTCTTGACCCATCTAAGCGCCCTCTCTAAGCTCCACAATGTCAACCCAGTACTTGATGGTGATGATGATGATGATAGTAATGAAAAACATTTACTGAGCACTTATTAGGACGTTGAAACTAATCTAGATGCTTAAAATATCTGAATCATTTTAATCTTCACAACCATCCTATAAGTTTTAGCATTGGTTCCTGTTGGAGATGAAGAAACTGAGCCTCGAAGAACTAAAGTCAGTTGCTTGAGTTCACCCCACTAGGAAACAGAAATTCAAATGCA
Organism: Lipotes vexillifer; assembly: GCF_000442215.2. NCBI lineage: Eukaryota > Metazoa > Chordata > Mammalia > Artiodactyla > Lipotidae > Lipotes > Lipotes vexillifer. The sequence continues at coordinate 500,277 of NW_006791661.1, forward strand.
GGCATTCTAGCACAGGAGCGCACACTTCTAACCACTGCACTATGTGCTCTTCGTTCTGGTGTTCTTATTTCCTCCTAGACCCAGTATCCTGCCAGGAGCCTCAGACACTTAACGTGAAGCACTCTGTACTTAACTCCTATCCCACCTCTATCCAGTTGCTCCTAGTACTGTCTTTTAACCTTGAGGGTCTGTATCAATGAAGTCCCAGCAAGCTCTGCTTTATTATGTCATTGAAACTATATGGAGGAAGTTTATCTTCAGGAAAGAGCAAAGGCACCCCTCCTAGTGCCAGGAATAACCCAGTAAATCAGTGTAAATTATGTTGCAGATATACAGAGTTAACAATATCTGGCTGCAGTCTGTTTTACCTCCCCTCCCAACCTTCTACCCAGGGAGCTCAGCCACTTAAAACAAAAACTCCATACCCCCCAAACTACTTCTGTGTGATAGAGACATGGCCAGTTATTGTCATCTATAATTCACAGAATACTTTATATGATTAAACGTCTTTCTGACAATGCCAGCTGGCAAATCCTTTGGATCAATTCCTATCCCTTTGGATCACTGTGATTTGTGGACAGGCAAGAAATGTGATTTGTGGACAGGCAAGAAATGGTCAGTGCATTACAATAGGCATAGACTTAACAACACACCACATGATGCGGTTTTACTGCTGCCTTTATCTTCTTGTACCCTGGGGTTAAATGTGTCTCTACTCTCTTGGCATGGTTCACATTTTCCCACTGTTCACTGTTTCATGTTAAAGATGGATGATGAGAATTTACAGTTAGAATCAGCTTGAATGACATTATTCATTCAACAAATTTTTTTTTTTTTTTTTTTCGGTACGCGGGCCTCTCACCGCCGCGGCCCCTCCCGCTGCGGAGCACAGGCTCTGGACGCGCAGGCCCAGCGGCCATGGCCCACGGGCCCAGCTGCTCCGCGGCACTTGGGATCCTCCTGGACCGGGGCACAAACCCACGTCCCCTGCACCGGCAGGCGGACTCTCAACCACTGCGCCACCAGGGAAGCCCTCATTCAACACATATTTATTTAATAATTACAGTGTGCCAGTTACTAAGCTGAGGAAAGGAGTGGACAAAGAGATGAGTTTCCTATTCCCATGGAGCTTAAATCATAGTGTGGGGAGAAAGAACAACGGCGAGTCAGGGGAAGCTCTTAACTAAACACTATGGTTTAATATAAGTTCTATGAGAAAAAAATAAACTAGGGTCATACAATAGATATCACCATGGAGGAGTAGGAAGGAGGTACAGTTAGATAGATAAGTTAAAGATGACTTTTCTGATGGGGTGATATTTTAGATGAGACCTGAAAGATAAGGAGACAGACATGCAAAACTCTGGTGAAAGAGTATTCTAAACAAAGGAAAGAGGAAGCACGAAGGCCCTGAGGCAGGGGTGAACTTAGCAAGCTTTTGTGGAGCAGCAAGAAGCCAGTGTGGCCTAGGATGGGATGGGATAAGGGGATGGAGAGTGGAATTAAAGGAGGTGTGAGAGGTAAGCATGTGCTAGATCACATGGAGCTTTGCAGGTAAGAAGTTAGTTATCTATTTATTATGTGCTTATTTACTTATTTGTAAGTAGTGTGAGAAGTCCTCAAGGCTCTTTAAAAAGGGCAGTGACCTTATCTAATTTAGGTTTTTGAAGGCTCTTCCCATTGTTGTGGTGAGACAAGGTAATATAGAACAAGAATGGAATCGGAAAACAATCTGTAGGAATTTGCATCAATCCAGACGAGATATGAGGCTATTTTAACCACAGTATAATAGATAAGCCTATAAAAGAATCAGCAAATATGCACCGAGGGACTCCTACTTGTCCTCTCGGCTTCTGCACATGTTCTTGCATACGTTCTTCTTCTGAAACACTCCTCCACCCTCTTCCTTGCCTTATTACTTCTACTTAGCCTTCAACCTAGATGTCAGTTTCTCCAGGGAGCCTTCCCTGATCCCCAAATTAAGATAAGTTACTTCATAGCAACTTACATTCCCCTTATCATGAAACTTACTGTTCTTCTGTATCTTTGCTTATCTCTGTTTCCCATTAGACAGTAAACTGCTTGAAGAAAGATCTACAGCTTTGTCACTGTATTGGTTTGGTCAGGCTGCCATAATAAGATACCACAGATTGGGTGGCTTAAACAACAGAAATTTATTTCATCACAGTTCTGGAGACTGCAAGTTCAAGATCAAGGTGTCTGCCAGTTTGATTTCTTCTGAGGCCTCTCTCTTTGGCGTGCAGACAGTGGCCTTCTTGCTGTGTCCTCACGTGGTCTTTCTCTTGTCACACACATTTCTGGTGTCTGTTTTGGTGTCCAAGTTTCCTCTTCTTATAAGGACATCTGTCATTGGATTAGGTCCCACCTGTATAACCTCCTTTTACCTTATTTATCTCTTTAAAGGCCCTGTTTCTAAATTCAATCACATTCTGAGGTACTGGGAGTTAGGGTTCAATATATGAGTTTTGGGGAGAAACAGTTCAGCCCATAATAGTCACTGTTGTATACCCAGTATCTGGAACATTGTAGGTATTCATAAATATGTGTTGATGAATTATATCTTATTTTTGAATTATTATCTTAATAATAATTATATCAAAGGGTGATGTCTCATTTACAACTCCAAGTATATTGATTCCTGGATGATTCCGGGTTTGAGCCATGGGTTCAGTTTCCTTTTCAATAGATAAAACATTAAGTGGCAATAGGCTTCTTTATTACTGAGATTCAAAGATTACTGTAGGTGAAGATGTTACTAACTCTTGAAATCTTCCATTAACACTCCATTTTTAGAGCAGGTTTCTAAAGTTTGAGCATTGGTCTGTTTTGAATGATAGATTGAACTATATACCCTCATAGTTAAAGTTATATCCTGAGAGTGCATTCATTAACTCTACTAGATACTTTATAATTTTAATTTTTACTTTGAATTTATTTGAATTTATTCATATGGCCCTCTTTGGTCATTATACTGATCCTTTGAAGCTGCCAATACAAGCCCTAATTATACTCAGTTTTCAGTTGGGTGATCTCTTTTTCACATAAACCTGGTCAGATCACTGCCCTGCTTAAAACTCATCTATGTTTCCCATTGCTTTTCAAATGAAAGCCACAATCCTCACCACATAGTCTATGATGCCCTGAATGCTCTCATTTACCTCACTGGGCTCTTGGCCTGCCGTTCTCTCTCCTGTCCCTTGATCATTCTAAGGGTTACACTCTTTTAGTATGTGCTGTTATCTCTGTCGGGAAATCTGTCCTTCCATCCATTCTCATCCTACATTCATCTAGGTTATACAATATTTTCTTAAACAACTTTTTGAGATATCTCTCCTTCCCTCAAACTAGTTGCTATGTTCCATTAGTCTGGGCTGCCTTAGCTCCTGTGAATTCTCCTGCATCCTTTACAACACATTGATACTTTCAATTATTAACTTAAATACATATGTTTGACTAATGCATGCCTCCATGTTAGACTGTCAACACCACATGGGAGTTACTGGGTCTCTTTTTGTTCACTGCTGTATCTCCAGGGCTTATCTACTTGAACACTTAGTTGGTGCTCAATGAATTGCTGTTGATGGAAAATAAATCTGGCAGTCACGGAAACATTAATTTACTCATTGGTAATTCCAAAATGGTAAGAAGATTGAAACGCCAGTCTCTCAATTCCATTGTGCTCTCTGACATGGTTATAAATAGTTAATTTTGGGGAGACTGTGAAACCTAAGTAAGATTTTAAAACTAAGAATAAATCAACTATAATGAATTCAAAATTTTAACTTACCTGCACTGATCATCAATTCAATGGGAAAGCTCTATTACACATGACCCATGATTTTCCCCTAAGTTTACATTTTACCTCTTTATCTTTTATTGGGGTGGGGGGAATAAGATGAACGAAATTAAAATTCTCAGTGATTTCAGTGGCAAAACTCAACATGACCTTAAAAGATTTTAGAAAAGAAATCTACTGTTATTCTCACTATGTACATGAATCACCCAAGAATGCCAAGTACTTTTATAAAAGCTAAGGAAGAGCTTTCCTGGTGGCGCAGTGGTTGAGAGTCCGCCTGCCGATGCAGGGGACCACGGGTTCGTGCCCTGGTCCGGGAAGATCCCACATGCCTCGGAGGGGCTGGGCCCGTGAGCCATGGCCGCTGGGCCTGCGCGTCCACGACGGGAGAGGCCACAACAGTGAGAGGCCCGCATACCACCAAAAAAAAAAAAAAGCTAAGGAAAAATCCTACTTGGAGTGCAGATGCATATGAATGACAAAACTAGTCCCAAAATAGTATGTGTCATTGCTAATCATTACAAATCTACTACCTGCCTGCAATGCTGTGAAAACTATCCATTTCATGTTTCTTTCCTCCCGAAGAGACTCAGAGATCTTGAAAAAGTAAAATAAAAGCTTCAAGCTTAATTGGGTGACAGTGAAAAGGCAGAGAATTATTGTTTAAAGCTGAGTTTTCAATAAAGCCAGTGGGATAACTGGAAAAAATGACATATTGTACCTTTCCTCAAGCTGACATTTAGTTATTAATGAAGGTTCAGAATACCTCTTAGTTGTTTACTTAAACTCATTGCCAAATCTGTAGACACTGACACTGCAGATCTCACCCACAGCTGCCTTTCACTACCAGTAAACAAGAGCTTTGACCCTTCAGATTAAAAGAAGCAAAACAGCAAACACACTTGAGCTTGCATCCAAAGCTTAATAGGGCTGAGTTTAGAACAGGCACCTTTTGCCAAGTTTATCAAACGCCTCTTGCTGTATTGTAAGTCAGTGGGCTGTTCCTCAATCAATGACACAGATGAGAATATGGTATATATGTGAGTGGTGGGGAAAAGTACTGCACTGTGGAGAAAAGTGAGTTTTGGAGATTACATATAAATGAAATTGATATGTCTGATAAAGTAAATAATATGTAGTTAATCTATACCTAAAAATATGATTTTTAATTCAAGTTAAAAAGTGTCTGACTTTCTTCACTCACAGCAAGTTGGTTGGAATAAGTTTTAGGATGTTCCATCTTTCTTAGCATTTTAATGAGTCATTCCTGGAAACCAACCCATCAATAATCATCAAAAAATCCTCAAATTAAAAGTGATCTATACTTTACCTTGGATGTAGAAGTAATATATAGAATCCCTCAGTCACTCTCCCTCTCCTTCTCTCTCTCTCTCTCTCTCTCTCTCATACACACACACACACACACACACACACACACACACACACACACACCAAGGGTGAAGGACAGATAAACTATTTTTTTTTTCCAGTTGTCGAGGCCATCTCTACTTAAGAATCAAAATACTTAAGATCAAAGTAAATAAAATATTAACAAAATTTGATATTAGCTAAACAGAATAGAATCCATCAATATCTATATAGTATCATCAAAGGAATATATTCAACAACTATATATGAAGCATCTCCTGTATATCAGACAAGGAGACATAAGAAGCACATGGTATGGTAGGATGAGCTTAGGTTTTAGAGTCTGGCAGTTTTACAACATAGGCCCTGCTTTTTCCTGGTTCTGTAACAGTGAGAAAATTGTGGCCCTCCATCTTCTCATACGTAAAATGGGAATAATAAGAGTATCTATCACCAGTAATAACTGTAAATATGAAAAAGTTACGTGTGCAAGGAAATTGCCCTGTGCTTGGTCACAGATGATCCACAAGTAGAAAATTTTCATTTTTCTTTCTTAGATACTAAGATGCAATGAAGACCCTGTCCCTGAGGTCAAGTAGGTCTATAAGTAGGAGGGGGGAGGGGGGAGCAGAAATACATATTACAATATGAAATGCAGTTGCCATAGTAAAAGTATTTACAAAATTTCCACAGAGGAAGGTCAAGAATAAATCTTTCTGAATGGGTTATATAAGAAGAGTTAAGGTGGGCGCATGTTGCAGAACTGTCCCTTGAAGGACGAAAGAGTTAAATAAATAATTATTTACCATCTATTGTGTACAAGGTTGTATGCCAGGATGCTACAAAAGCACAAAAATGGTTTATACATTGCTGGTGTGATCATAAATTGGTATAATCACTTGAGAAAGTAGCATGGAAGAAAGTAGTAATATTGAAAAAATGTGTGATTCAGTGTCTAAAAAAGAATTTCCTTTATAGGAATTTGCCCTAGAGAAACTCTCCCACATAGAAGTAAAAGGAGCTTCAATACAGCAGTTTTTAAAGCGTCTAGTGAGAGGTGAAGTCACTTGAGGATTTTCAATAGGTTAATGACACAATATGACATACATTTTAAAAGGATCCTCCTGACTACACTGAGAATAGGTTTTGGGAGTCTCCAAGGAGGTCACATGTAGACCAGTTGGAAGACTGTTTAATAATCCAAGTGAGACATGTGGTACCTTGGTCTGGGGGTGGAGGTAACAGTACAGATAGTGGGAAGTAGATGGATTCTGGATATATTTTGAAGATACAGCCAATGATATTCACATTGTGGTAAATTCATACAATGACACTATTCAACAGTTAAAAAGAACGAAGTAGGCTGATAATCTAAAGATTCTAGAAATCTCAAAAATAATGAACACCGAAATTAATATATATAATAATTCTGTTCTCTGATAGAATTCATATGAATCAAGAAACCCCTCACAATACTATATATGCATAGATACATGTCTGTACAGTTTTAAAATGGATTATAAGGATACACAATAAATTCACCGAGTGAGCTTACCTATGGGCAGAGTAGAAAGGGAGAAGAAATTAGACTGGAAAGAAGGAAAAAAAATGATTTCAACTATATGTTATATTTTATATCTTAAAAAAAATTGAAAAATGTTAATAAATGTTATGAGGGCAGCTATGTAGTGTGTATACAAGTAGTTTGCCACATTTCTTTTCTACATTTTAAGAAAATTTAAAAAAAAAGAATATAGTGATAAATAAGGCTAAATCCCTATAATCACTTGGGGATCTACAAATACAAGGCAATTCATCTTAAGGGACATCTGGAAACTATTTTTAAATGCTATGAGGGTTGAAAATGTGACCTGATCAAATGTGGCTGGGAGGAAAAAGGGCAGAAGGTTTTAGGTGGTTCATAAATATTTGGTAATATTTCAAAAGGTAAAAATGCGGGGCTTCCCTGGTGGCGCAGTGGTTGGGAGTCCACCTGCCGATGCAGGGGACGCGGGTTCGTGCCCGGTCGGGGAGGATCCCGCGTGCCGCGGAGCGGCTGGGCCCGTGAGCCATGGCCGCTGAGCCTGCGCATCCGGAGCCTGTGCTCCGCAACGGGAGAGGCCACAGCGGTGAGAGGCCCGCGTACCATAAAAAAAAAAAAAAAAAAGGTAAAAATGCAAGAGAGTAATTGTGTCACAGTGAAAACAAGAGGAAAGACAGGAAACCACAGGCCAACTTTTGAATAGAGCCTTGACTTTCAGTTTATAGAATTTAGACCCAACTGTTGAAGGCTCTCTACCCACATCCCACCCTCTAAAAAGAGAGAGCTGATTTCTATCACTGCCACTGTAAGATAATATTGTGCAGCAAATGTTTTTAAAAATGCATCCACTGGAGCATTTTTATTAAAGGAATTTATTATGGTTGTAGATACCAAGAGATACTGGGAAAAAAACATTAAAAATAGATAGCACTAACTTTTTGTTAACCAAGGAGTAAGATATATGAAAGTTTGAAATCTTAAGCTTTTCAGAGAACAAAATTGAGCTGAAAGAACTCAATCTGAGTGTTCCACTAGGTTTAAGCTAAAAGAATTACGTGGTAATTTGACGATCATCTCAGGAATTGACTTCTAAATCTGCAGGGTATTAAGTGTAACCCAGGCAGCAATTCAAGATCAAGTTTAAAGCATGTGAAATACTTGGAGTGAAGTGAATGTTTGAGCAAGCTGGCTAAACAAGGATATTGATGCAAGTTGCCTCCCACCTCAATAGTAAATATCACCACCACCCCCATTGCTACCTCTACAAACAGACTACCGTCTCCCAGTGAAACACTCATTGCTCAGCCTTGGGTACTGCTAGCAAGTTCAGCAGTCAAACTGAAGGTTAGGAATGTGAGGTATTATCATTTAGAAGCCTGGTTTACAAAAATTAATGGACACACAACTCACTTCTTTCACCAGTATCCCAACCAGATGAATTGTATTATGCTTTAAAGGGCATGAAAAACAACTGTGCTGCTGAAGCTTTGTCTCAGTTTCTGAATCTTTATATCCATGTGGCATTAATTTATCACTTCCTTTTATATGTGCTTAATATTCTGACAAATTGCTTGATAAACTCGAATGCTAACAACCAGCAATAAGGCAGAATGAGGTACCAATACTGTGCAATGATGCCTGCAACTTCAGACCTGAGTTTTTAGTTTTTTCCTCCCTCAGCAGACCCTCTGTATAAAAAGATCTGATACAGGGCTTCCCTGGTGGCGCAGTGGTTGAGGGTCCGCCTGCCGATGCAGGGGACGCGGGTTCGTGCCCCTGTCCGGGAGGATCCCACATGCCGCGGAGCGGCTGGGCCCGTGAGCCATGGCTGCTGAGCCTGCGCGTCCGGAGCCTGTGCTCTGCAACGGGAGAGGCCACAACAGTGAGAGGCCCACGTACCGCCAAAAAACAAAAAAAAAGATCTGATACAAATATTTTATTTCAGTAAATTAGCCTTATATTTACTATATAGTTATTTAAACCTTGTTGATAATTAATGGCCAAGGGAGCTAGAAAGCAGGAGTATTTTGTATTATTCTTTTTAGTAATCGTCTGTGAATGCCCATCACCATTTATTTGTCACAGCTGGACTTTGTCTATAAATAGCTCTGTGAAATGATGGACAGTATTCAAGGCTTGTTGGCATGGAATCAATACGTAGCAAAAGGGACCATATGAATCAATTACATTGTCCCTGGCAGGGTTACCATGGAAGCCCTAGCTTCTCATTCCACCTTACGCCTCCTGTCTGGGTAGTATTCTCTGCGTATCTTTAATTAGAATAGATGCAATTTATTTAGTAATGGAAAGCTTACTTTAGTGAGTTCTGCGAAGGTGTCAGACAGAATTCAACCAGCCATGCATATTCAGAGAAAACTAATGTGAAAATGCAAATGCTTCTTCTAATTTAATTCCTTACTTTTAAAAAGAGGGTTCTCCAGTCTTGGAAGGTAGCTTCCTTTGATGGTAAAGATATTACGTTTGATACTCCATCTTTACTCAGACACAAAAGCAGTAGTTCTTAAAATAACCTCTTCTGCTGTGGATATAATAATCTGCTATATGCGTTTATTCAGTTACTCTGGCATTTCTTAGTGTTAATCTTGCCTGCAACAGCTTCCCTTTGGACATAAACCACAGGGCCAAACATGAATAATTACTGAGTTGCACTGTGTGCCTGGCCTTGTGGGGAGATTAACATACACAGCTGTTTTCCAGGCATGAACGAACAAGCTGCAGAGAAAAAGGAAAATAGGCAAATCTAACACAGAATAAGCTTCATAGTGCAGGTCTGCAGGGGATGCTTTAACTAAACAGAGGAAGAGCCAGAAATTCAGCAAGACGTGGTGGTTGGGGACATGGAGAACACACTTTACTGGGGAAGGTGTGCTTGAGATGAATCTAGAAGGATAGGCTGTAACTGGCTAGCCAGATGAGGTGCGGGAAGGAAAAATGGCCAGAAGGAAAAGTATATGAAAAGACAGAGATTAATTGAAAGACCAGGATGCATCTGAGAACCTACAGATATACAGGCTGTCAGGACTGGAGAAATGCTTTGTGTGGTCTAGCATCGAAGCTGGACACAGATCATGAAAGAACTTGCATAATACCGTCCTCAGGATCTCGGTTTTATTTTGAAGGCAGTGATTGGGAAATACTTCTGCTTTAAGAAAAAGTAACGTGTTGCCATGTGGGAAGAAGTATACTAGTCTTTTTTTTTTTTTAACATTTTTATTGGAGTATAATTGCTTTACAATGTTGTGTTAGTTTCTGCTGTATAACAAAGTGAATCAGCTATATGTATACATATATCCCCATATCCCCTCCCTCTTGTGTCTCCCTCCCACCCTCCTGATCCCACCTCTCCAGGTGGTCACAAAGCACCAAGCTGATCTTCCCGTGCAATGCAGCTGCTTCCTACTAGCTATCTATTTTACATTTGGTAGTGTATATATGTCAATGCTATTCTCTCATTTCGTCCCAGCTTACCCTTCCCCCCTCCCCGTGTCCTCAAGTCCATTCTCTATGTCTGCGTCTTTATTCCGGTCTTGCTCCTACGTTCATCAGACCCATTTTTTCTTAAGATCCCATATATATCAAAAGATTCACATATATATCAAAAGATTCCACCTTTTGATTCCATATTTATGTGTTAGCATACGGTATTTGTTTTTCTTTTTCTGACTTACTTCACTCTGTATGACAGACTCTAGGTCCATCCACCTCACTACAGATAACTCAATTTTGTTTCTTTTTATGGCTGAGGAATATTCCATTGTATATATGTGCCACATCTTCTTTATCCATTCATCTGTCGATTGACACTTAGGTTGCTTCCATGTCCTGGCTATTGTAAATAGAGCTACAATGAACATTGTGGTACATGACGCTTTTTGAATTATGGTTTTCTCAGGGTATATGCCCAGTAGTGGGATTGCTGGGTCGTATAGTAGTTCTATTTTTAGTTTTTTAATGAATCTTCATACTGTTCTCCATAGTGGCTGTATCAATTTACATTCCCACCAACAGTGCAAGAGGGTTCCCTTTTCTCCACACCCTCTCCAGCAGTTATTGTTTGTTGACTTTTTGATGATGGCTATTCTGACCTGTGTGAGGTGATACCTCATTGGAGTTTTCATTTGCATTTCTCTAATGATTAGTGATCTTGAGCATCCTTTCACATGTTTGTTGGCAATCTGTATATCTTCTTTGGAGAAATGTCTATTTAGGTCTTCTGCCCATTTTTGGACTGGGTTGTTTGTTTCTTTAATATTGAGCTGCATGAGCTGCTTGTATATTTTGGAGATTAATCCTTTGTCCATTGATTTGTTTGCAAATATTTTCTCCCATTCTGAGGGCTGTCTTTTCATCTTGTTTATGGTTTCCTTTGCTGCGCAAAAGCTTTTAAGTTTCATTAGGTCCCATTTGTTTATTTTTTTTTAATTTCCATTTCTCTAGGAGGTGGGTCAAAAAGGATCTTGCTATGATTTATGTCATAGAGTGTTCTCCCTTTGTTTTCCTCTAAGAGTTTGATAGTGGCTGGCCTTACATTTAGGTCTTTAATCCATTTTGAGTTTATTTTTGTGTATGGTGTTAGGGAGTGTTCTAATTTCATTCTTTTACGTGTAGCTGTCCAGTTTTCCCAGCACCACTTATTGAAGAGGCTGTCTTTTCTCCATTGTATATTCTTGCCTCCTTTATCAAACATAAGGTGACCATATGTGCCTGGGTTTATCTCTGGGCTTTCTATCCTGTTCCATTGATCTATATTTCTGTTTTGGTGCCAGTACCATACAGTCTTGATTACTGTAGCTTTGTAATATAGTCTGACATCAGGGAGCCTGATTCCTCCAGCTCCATTTTTCTATCTCAGGATTGCTTTGGCTATTCGGGGTCTTTTGTGTTTCCATAAAAATTATGAAATTTTTTGTTCTAGTCCTGTGAAAAATGCCATTGGTGGTTTGATAGGGATTGCACTGAATCTGTAGATTGCTTTGAGTAGTATAGTCATTTTCACAATGTTGATTCTTCTAATCCAAAACATGGTATATCTCTCCATCTGTTTGTATCACCTTTAATTTCCTTCATCAGTGTCTTACAGTTCTCTGCATACAGGTGTTTTGTCTCCCTAGGTAGGTTTATTCCTAGGCATTTTATTCTTCTTGTTGCAGTGGTAAATAGGAGTGTTTCCTTAATTTCTCTTTCAGATTTTTCATCATTAGTGTATAGGAATGCAAGGTATTTCTGTGCATTAATTTTGTATCCTGCTACTTTACCAAATTCATTGATGAGCTCTAGTAGTTTTCTGGTAGCATCTTTAGGATTCTCTGTGTATAGTTAGTATCATATCATCTGCAAACAGTGACAGCTGTATTTCTTCTTTTCCAATTTGGATTCCTTTTATTTCTTATTCTTCTCTGAGTGCTGTGGTTAAAACTTCCAAAACTAATAGTGGTGAGAGTGGGCATCTTTATCTTGTTCCTGATTTTACAGGAAATGGTTTCAGTTTTTCTCCATTGAGAATGATGCTGGCTGTGAGTTTGTCATATATGACCTTTATTATGTTAAGTTCCCTCTATGCCTACTTTCTGGAGAGTTTTTATCATAAATGGGTGTTGAATTTTGTGGAAAGCTCTTTCTGCATCTTTTGAGATTATCATATGGCTTTTATCCTTTGGTTTGTTAATATGGTGTATCACATCAATGGATTTGCATATATTGAAGAATCCTTAGAAGCATACTAGTTTTAGCAAAATTTTTCAAGTGGCAAATTTGGCAATGTTATTGTTTCAAACTCCTTTACACTTAAAATTGTTATCTATAACAAAAATGTTGAAAGAAGAAAAATAAGTTGGACAATAATAATTTGGACAGAAGTCATATCTGTACTTTTAGTGAAAAGTACACAAAAAATTTCCCCAGGGATTAAGCTATTCCTGAGTAGAAGCTAGAAGCCGAAGGATTAGACTGATTTCAAGGAGATGAGATACCCTGGCTACCTGTTTGTTTGTTTTTGGAATCCCTCCTCCCTCGGGGGGGACACTCTGACTTGGCAGGTGAAATACCTTTTAGAATGTGGGACTTTTTCACTCCCCCACACTCTATTGAGAAGGCTAATAATTGTAATTATTTAATACACAATAAAATGCCCTACACTGGACTTAAGCCCTCTGCATACACTTCCCATGTTATCTTTACCACTGCACTGTGGGGGCATTGTCAGTCCCTCAGTTTACAGATGAAGAAACTGAGGCTCAGAAAATAGAAATAAATGGCCCAAGGTCAATGGGCCACCCTAGCTGAGAAGAGGTGAACTGGTATTTCAGCCCAGGCTGGTTTTACTTGAGAGCCCTATTCTTATTCCACTGTGGAGGGGCTCAGCTTCCACAGACATTCTTGGATGCAGTCAGGTACCCATGTACCACCCTGTTAGACTATATGACTCACGGTGAGACAGACTGTAAAAGAAAACAAACATAAAAAGCTACATTCTGTGGTCTTTATGACTAATATACCTCCAGAAACTTCTGTTTTGAATACTTGAGTAACCCATCTGCAAGCTGTTGGGAAATTTAAATCTGCATGAAGTTTACTACATTCCTTAAATTAACACACTAAGTGCTTTTCGTTCCCCATTACCTCTGAATTCTGTACCACTTCTTTTGTGTGTACACGTGTAAGGAAAAAAAAATGAACGTAAAATAAGCTGTATTTCTACTGTCGCTAGGGCACTGTACAATCCTGAGGTAGACATGTTGTGGACAAGTGGTTCTATCGCATTTACAAAAGGAAAACAGAATTAGCCTTGATGGTATAAATAACTCCAAGAGATGCTCTCCATGGTAGTGCTCGCTAGATGTGAATGGTGGGCAGGCCTGGGGCTCTCTGCCCAACCATCTCACCAGGCTGCACTCCTTTCCCAGGAAGCCAAAGCTAATATATCCAATGTCTCCCTCATGTCAGCCTGGCTCACAGGGAATGTCAAATGGGCATTAATCTAATCTCTCATTTTATATGAGATACATTTATTATCCTCATGTCAATAATGAAAAGGCCGCTCCCTGATGAAAATAAGCTGCCATCATTGTTTACAACAATCTATTAAGGTATCATGTACATACCATACAATTCATTTATTGTTTTTTTAACATCTTTATTGGAGTATAACTGCTTTACAATGGTGTGTTAGTCTCTGCTTTATAACAAAGTGAATCAGTTATACAAATACATATGTTCCCTTATCTCTTCCCTCTTGCATCTCCCTCCCTCCCACCCTCCCTATCACACCCCTCTAGGTGGTCACAAAGCACCAAGCTGATTTCCCTGTGCTATGCAGCTGCTTCCCACTAGCTATCTATTTTACATTTGGTAGTGTATATATGTCCATGCCACTCTCTCACTATGTCACAGCTTACCCTTCCCCCTCCCCATATCCTCAAGTCCATTCTCTACTAGGTCTGTGTCTTTATTCCCATCTTGCCCCTAGGTTCTTCATGACCTTTTTTTTTTCTTAGATTCCATATATATGTGTTAGCATATGGTATTTGTTTTTCTCTTTCAGACTTACTTCACTCTGTATGACAGACTGTAGACCATCCACTTCACTACAAATAACTCAATTTCGTTTCATTTTATGGCTGAGTAATATTCCATTGTATATATGTGCCACATCTTCTTTATCCATTCATCTGCTGATGGACACTTAGGTTGCTTCCATGTCCTGGCTATTGTAAATAGAGCTGCAATGAACATTTTCATACATGTCTCTTTTAGAACTATGGTTTCCTCAGGGTATATGCCCAGTAGTGGGATTGCTGGGTCGAATGGTAGTTCTATTTTTAGTTTTTTAAGGAACCTCCATACTGTTCTCCATAGTGGCTGTATCCATTTACATTCCCACCAACAGTGCAAGAGGGTTCCCTTTTCTCTACACCCTCTCCAGCATTTACTGCTTGTAGATTTTTTGATGATGGCTATTCTGACCGGTATGAGATGATATCTCATTGTTGTTTTGATTTGCATTTCTCTAATCATTAATGATGTCGAGCATTCTTTCATGTATTTGTTGGCAATCTGTATATCTTCTTTGGAGAAATGTTGATTTAGGTCTTCTGCCCATTTTTGGATTGGGTTGTTTGTTTTTTTGATATTGAGCTGCTTGTAAATTTTGGAGGTGAATCCTTTGTCAGTTGCTTCATAGGCAAATATTTTCTCCCATTCTGAGGGTTGTTTTTTTGTCTTGTTTATGGTTTCCTTCGCTGTGCAAAATCTTTTAAGTTTCATTAGGTCCCATTTGTTTACTTTTGTTTTTATTCCCATTTCTCTAGGAGGTGGGTCAAAAAGGATCTTGCTATGATTTATGTCACAGAGGGTTCTGCCTACGTTTTCCTCTAAGAGTTTTATAGTGTCTGGCCTTACATTTAGGTCTTTAATCCATTTTGAGTTTATATTTGTGCATGGTATTAGGGAGTGTTCTAATTTCATTCTTTTACGTGTAGCTGTCCAGTTTTCCCAGCACCACTTATTGAAGAGGCTATCTTTTCTCCATTGTATATTCTTGCCTTCTTTATCAAAAGTAAGGTGACCATATTTGTGTGGGTTTATCTCTGGGCTTTCTATCCTGTACCACTGATCTACATTTCTGTTTTGGTGCCAGTACCATACTGTTTTGATTACTGTAGCTTTGTAGTATAGTCTGAAGTCTGGGAGCCTGATTCCTCCAGCTCCGTTTTTCTTTCTCAAGATTGCTTTGGCTATTTGGGATCTTTTGTGTTTCCATACAAATTGTGAAGTTTTTTGTTCTAGTCCTGTGAAAAATGCCAGTGGTAGTTTGATAGGGATTGCATTGAATCTGGAGATTGCTTTGGGCAGTAGAGTCATTTTCACAATGTTGGTTCTTCCAATGCAAGAACATGGTTTATCTCTCCATCTGTTTGTATCATCTTTAATTTCTTTCATCAGTGTCTTATAATTTTCTGCATACAGGTCTTTTGTCTCCTTAGGTAGGTTTATTCCTAGATATTTTATTGTTTTTGTTGCAATGGCAAAAGGGAGTGTTTTCTTAATTTCACTTTCAGATTTTTCATCATTAGTGTACAGGAATGCTAGAGATTTGTGTGCATTAATTTTCTATCCTGCTACTTTACCAAATTCATTGATTAGCTCTAGTGGTTTTCTGGTAGCATCTTTAGGATTCTATACGTATAGTATCATGTTATCTGCAAACAGTGACAGATTTACTTCTTCTTTTCTGATTTGGATTCTTTTTCTTCTCTGATTGCTGTGGCTAAAACGTCCAAAACTATGCTAAATAATAGTGGTGAGAGTGGGCAACCTTGTCTTATTCCAGATTTTAGAGGAAATGGTTTCAGTTTTTCACCATTGAGGATGATATTGGCTGTAGTTTTGTCATATATGGACTTTATTATGTTGAGGAAAGTTCCCTCTATGCCTACTTTCTGGAGGGTTTTTATCATAAATGAGTGTTGAATTTTGTTGAAAGCTTTCTCTGCATCTATTGAGATGATCATATGGTTTTTCTCCTTCAATTTGTTAATACAGTGTATCACATTGATTGATTTGTGTATATCGAATTATCGTTGCATTCCTGGGATAAACCCCACTCGATCATGGTGTATGATCCTTATAATGTGCTGCTGAATTCTGTTTGCTAGTATTTTGTTGAGGATTTTTGTACCTATGTTCATCACTGATACTGGCCTGTAGTTTTCTTTCTTTGTGACATCTTTGTCTGGTTTTGGTATCAGGGTGATGGTGGCCTCATAGAATGGGTTTGGGAGTGTTCCTGCCTCTGCTGTATTTTGGAAGACTTTGAGAAGGAAGGATAGGTGTTATCTCTTCTCTAAATGATTGATAAAATTCGCCTGTGAAGCCATCTGGTCCTGGGCATTTGTTTGTTGGATTTTTTTTTTTTTTTGCTGTACGCAGGCCTCTCACTGTTGTGGCCTCTCCCGTTGCGGAGCACAGGCTCCAAACGCGCAGGCTCGGCAGCCATGGCTCATGGGACTAGCCACTCCGCGGCATGTGGGATCTTCCTGGACTGGGGCACGAACCCATGTCCCCTGCATCAGCAGGCGGACTCTCAACCACTGCGCCACCAGGGAAGCCCCTGTTGGAAGATTTTAAATCACAGTTTCAATTTCAGTGCTTGTGATTGGTCTGTTCATATTTTCTATTTCTTCCTGGTTCAGTCTCGGAAGGTTGTGCATTTCTACGAATTTGTCCATTTCTTCCAGGTTGTCCATTTTATTGGCATAGAATTGCTTGTAGTAATCTCTCATGATCCTTTGTATTTCTGCAGTGTCAGTTGTTACATCTCCTTTTTCATTTCTAATTCTGTTGATTTGAGTCTTCTCCCTTTTTTCTTGGTGAGTCTGGCTAATGGTTTATCAATTTTGTTTATCTTCTCAAAGAACCAGCTTTTACTTTTATTGATCTTTGCTTTCGTTTCCTTCATTTCTTTATCATTTATTTCTGATCTGATTTTTATGACTTCTTTCCTTATGCTAACTTTGGGTGTTTTTTGTTCTTTTTTCTCTAATTGCTTTAGGGGTTAGGTTAGGTTGTTTACTTGAGGTGTTTCTTGTTCCTTAAGGTAGGATTGTATTGCTATAAACTTCCCTCTTAGAACTGCTTTTACTGCATCCCATAGGTTTTGGGTTGTCAGGTTTTCATTGTCATTTGTTTCT
The DNA here is from genome assembly GCF_000442215.2 of Lipotes vexillifer. Classification (NCBI taxonomy): domain Eukaryota; kingdom Metazoa; phylum Chordata; class Mammalia; order Artiodactyla; family Lipotidae; genus Lipotes; species Lipotes vexillifer. The sequence goes on from NW_006791661.1 coordinate 517,714, forward strand.
TGGTATTTTTTGATTTCCTCTTTGATTTCTTCCGTGATCTCTTGGTTATTAAGTAGTGTATTGTTTAGCCTCCATGTGTTTGTATTTTTTACAGATTTATTTTCCTGTAAGTGATATCTAGTCTCATAGCGTTGTGGTCAGAAAAGATACTTGATACGATTTCAATTTTCTTAAATTTCCCAAGGCTTTATTTGTGACCCAAGATATGATCCATCCTGGAGAATGTTCCATGAGCACTTGAGAAGAATGTGTATTCTGTTGTTTTTGGATGGAATGTCCTACAAATATCACTTTAGTCCATCTCGTTTAATGTATCATTTAAAGCTTGTTTCCTTATTTATTTTCATTTTCGATGATCTGTCCATTGGTGAAAGTGGGATGTTAAAGTCCCCTACTATGATTGTGTTACTGTCAGTTTCCCCTTTTATGGCTGTTAGTATTTGCCTTATGTATTGAGATGCTCCTATATTGGGTGCATAAATATTTACAATTGTTATATCTTCTTCTTGGATCAATCCCTTCATCATTATGTAGTGTCCTTCTTTGGCTTTTGTAATAGTCTTTATTTTAAAGTCTATTTTGTCTGATATGAGAATTGCTACTCCAGCTTTCTTTTGATTTCCATTTGCATGGAATATCTTTTTCCATTCCCTCACTTTCAGTCTGTATGTGTCCCTAAGTCTGAAGTGGATCTCTTGTAGACAGCCTATATGCGGGTGTTGTTTTTGTATCCATTAAGCTAGTCTGTGTCTTTTGGTTGGACCATTTAATCCATTTACATTAAAGTAATTATCGATATGTATGTTCCTATTGCCATTTTCTTAATTGTTTTGGGTTTGTTATTGTAGGTCTTTTCCTTCTTCTGTGTTTCCTGCCTAGAGAAGTTCCTTTAGGATTTGTTGTAAAGCTGGTTTGGTGGTGCTGAATTCTCTTAGCTTTTGCTTATCTGTAAAGGCTTTAATTTCTCCATCAAATCTGAATGAGATCCTTGCTGGGTAGAGTAATCTTGGTTGTAGCTTTTTCTCCTTCATCAGTTTAAATATGTCCTGCCACTTCCTTCTGGCTTGCAGAGTTTCTGCTTAAAGATCAGCTGTTAACCTTGTGGGGATTCCCTTGTGTGTTGTTTGTTGTTTTTCCCTTGCTGCTTTTAATATGTTTTCTTTGTATTTAGTTTTTGATAGTTTGATTAATATGTGTCTTTCAGTGTTTCTCCTTGAATTCATCCTGTATGGGACTCTCTGTGCTTCTTGGACTTGTTTAACTATTTCCTTTCCCATTTTAGGGGAGTTTTCAACTATAATCTCTTTAAATATTTTCTCAGTCCCTTTCTTTTTCTTTTCTTCTTCTGGGACCCCTATAACTCGAATGTTGGTGTGTTTAATGTTGTCCCAGAGGTCTCTGAGATTGTCCTCAATTCTTTTCATTCTTTTTTCTTTATTCTGCTCTGCCGTAGTTATTTCCACTATTTTATCTTCCAGGTCACTTATCCATTCTTCTGCCTCAGTTATTCTGCTATTGATCCCTTCTAGAGAATTTTTAATTTCATTTATTGTGTTGGTCATCACTGTTTGTTTGCTCTTTAGGTCTTCTAGGTCCTTGTTAACGTTTCTTGTATTTTCTGTATTCTATTTTCAAGATTTTGTATCATCTTTACTATCATTATTCTGAATTCTTTTTCAGGTAGACTGCCTATTTCCTCTTCATTTTTAGGTCTGGTGGGTTTTTGCCTTGCTCCTTCATCTGCTGTGTGTTTTTCTTTCTTCTCATTTTGCCTAACTTACTGTGTTTGGGGTCTCCTTTTTGCAGGCTGCAGGTTCGTAGTTCCCGTTGTTTTTGGTTTCTGTCCCCAGTGGCTAAGGTTTGTTCAGTGGGTTGTGTTTGCTTCCTAGTGGAGGGGACTAGTGCCTGTGTTCTGGTGGATGAGGCTGGATCTTGTCTTTCTGGTGGGGAAGTCCACATTTGGTGGTGTGTTTTGGGGTGTCTGTGGCCTTATTATGATTTTAGGCAGCCTCTCTGCTAATGGATGGGGTTGTGTTCCCGTCTTGCTAGTTGTTTTGTATAGGGTGTCCAGCACTGTAGCTTGCCGGTCCTTGTGTAAAGCTGGGTCTTGGCATTGAGATGGAGATCTCTGGGAGATTTTCCCCGTTTGATATTATGTGGAGCTGGGAGGTCTCTTGTGGACCAGTGTCCTGAACTTGGCTCTCTTACCTCAGAGGCACAGCCCTGACGCCTGGCTGGAGCACCAAGAGCCTGTCATCCCCATGGCTCAGAATAAAAGGGAGATAAAAAAAAGAAAGAAGAAGATAAAATAAAATGCTATTAAAATTTAAAAATTTATTTTAAAATTTTTAAAGTAATTTAAAAAAAAAACGGACAGACAGAACCCTAGCACAAATGGTGAAAGCAAAGCTATACAGAAAAAGATCACACACAGAAGCATATACATAGACACTCACAAAAAGAGTAAAAGGGAAAAAATATATATATATCATTGCTCCCAAAGTCCACCTCCTCAATTTGGGATGACTCGTTGTCGATTCATGTATTCCACCGATGCAGGGCACATCAAGTTGATTGTGGAGATTTAATCCGCGGCTCCTGAGGCTGCTGGGAGAGATTTCCCTTTCTCTTCTTTGTTCGCACAGCTCCAGGGGTTCAGCTTTGGATTTGGCTCCTCCTCTGCTTGTAGGTCGCCGTAGAGAGTCTGTTCTTCGCTCAGACAGGACGGGGTTAAAGGAGCCGCTGATTCGGGCCCTCTGGCTCACTCAGGTCCGGGGGGGAGGGAGGGGCACGGAGTGCGGGGCGTGACGTTGCACCAGCCTGAGGCGCGCCGTGCGTTCTCCCGGGGAAGTTGTCCCTGGATCCCGGGACCCTGGCAGTGGCGGGCTGCACAGGCTCCTGGGAGGGGAGGTGTGGAGGGTGACCTGTGCTTGCACACAGGCTTCTTGGTGGCGGCAGCAGCAGCAGCAGCAGCCTTAGCGTCTCATGCCCGTCTCTGGGGTCCTCGCTGTTAGCCGCGGCTCGCGCCCGTCTCTGGAGCTCCTTTAAGCAGCGCTCTGAATCCCCTCTCCTCGCGCACCAGGAAACAAAGAGGTAAGAAAAAGTCTCTTGCCTCTTTGGCAGCTCCAGACTTTTCCCCGGACTCCATCCCGGGTAGCCGTGGCGCACTAACCCCCAGCAGGATGTGTTCACGCCGCCAACTCCAGTCCTCTCCCTGGGATCCGACCGAAGCCCGAGCCTCAGCTCCCAGCCCCCGCCCGCCCCGGCGGGTGAGCAGAGAGGCCTCTCGGGCTGGTGAGTGCTGGTTGGCGCCGATCCACTGTGCGGGAATCTCTCCGCTTTGCCCTCCTCACCCCCGTGGCTGCGCTCACCTCCGTGGCTCCGAAGCTTTCCCCCTCCACCACCCGCAGTCTCCGCCCATGAAGGGGCTTCCTAGGATGTGGCTTTCCTCCTTCACCGCTCCCTCCCACTGGTGCAGGTCCTGTCCCTACTCTTTTGCCTCTGTTTTTTCTTTTGCCCTACCCAGGTACGTGGGGAGTTTCTTGCCTTTTGGGAGGTCTGAGGTCTTCTGCCAGCATTCAGTAGGTGTTCTGTAGGAGTTGTTCCACATGTAGATGTATTTCTGATGTATTTGTGGGGAGGAAGGTGATGTCTTACTCTTCCGCCATCTTGAAGCTCCTCCAATTCATTTATTGTTGCCTTCCTGTTTTTACCTTGTAGTAAGCTCACCAATCAGGGTCAGTCATACTGGGCTACCTTAGCAAGCGCCCCCTGGGTATTTTTAATATCTGTGCAGCAATGTTTTCTCATGTATTACTTATGTAATCCTCAGAATAACCCTGTGAGGTATTTGTATTAATACTAGTATTGGTTTTAGTCTAAAAATGAAAAACCAAACTTTCGTGAAGGTTAAATGACTTGCCCAGAGTTACACTGGGCCAGAGCCTGGCCATGGACCTCAGTCTTCTGGCTTGTGTCCCTTGATCTTTCTCTTAAGTCACACTGATACCAAGATTATGTGACAGTGTGCAGTGGGACAGAGACAGTTCCCCAAAGGAAAACCCAGCTTCTCTTATCCAAAGAAAAGAATACAGATACCGAGAAGAACCAAACACTAGATGTCCATCATACAAACCTCGGTAGGTCCCCCACACCATCTTGACTGCAAGTTGTGCTCAACTGGCTACTCTTTCTATCTCTACTTTATAAATTTCACCAAAAATTTCTTATATCACATCTTTGTATTTTAAGGATGTTCTCATAGCCTTATTTGCCACTAGACTTGTTCTTCAATATAACCTATTTATTGAGCCATTTTATCTACTACATTAAGACCAATTAATGAAGAAATTATGTTGAAATACTTTTTATGCCCAATAATCTGGTAGGCTTGCATTCACTTAAATTGAATCCTCTCAACACAACCATACATTTTCAGAAGTTATGTCCTTTTTACCTGGGAACCTGTCAACGTGGCAACAAAATGTGCCAGGCAAACTTGATTAAAGCTGTTTTATTCACTCTTGAATATTTTGGAATAGCCAGTATTTGGCTGATATCTGCCTGATAACTAGTATCTAGTTGTTCCTATGGTAGCCCCTTGCGATTGTTTTGTTCCTACTTCCTGTAGTTTTTTGTGATCAAAGAATGACATTTCATGAATTTACTACGATTAAGCATCCCCTTTGACAAAAATTCTTAATGCTGAGAGTTAAATCTGTTATCGTAAAACCAAATCAGTGTCTTTTCCCACTTCTAGTTGCAGATATTAGCTGAGTAGCCCCAAACAGAGTAGAACCTTATGATTACCTTTTAAAAACCTACCTGCTGTGATCTTTAATGCATAAAACAGAACTGAGTGATAACTGATGCTGTTTCTCAGAGAAAAGCAAGGTATTTACTGCGACTGAGCTGGAAAACTCAAAAAAGAACTCTGTCCAATTTGATTCATTAAGCAGATATTAACTTTAAAGAAAAGTAATTTTAAGAAAAAATTAAGAAACACATAGGTAGCAATTTATTCTTGTGATAAGTGAGATAAGATTCTGTTTATCATTTGGGTTTCTGGTAAATGTGAAGACCCCTTGTGAGGCAGGCTATACTATAATGCATGTCCTTCTGGCTGAATTCTTCAATATGTTGATGCCTGCTGTCACATTCACATAACTCTCATTACACAGAAGTGACCATCAATCAAACCTTCTTCTGAAGCACTGAATTTTGTTGCTAGACTATTTGAATTCATAAAAAATGAAAATTTGGCAGAAGGAGATAGGCATTATGTTTATTTAAAATGACACCTTTTCTTTAAGTTTTAAGAGCCATTCAGATATCCTTCCATTTCCAAAGCTCAAACATCCTAATTATTAATTTTATTAGAGCTATGTTGACCTTTGTATTATCACAAGGGTTAGTCTACATAAACTCTGTTATAAGCCTTGGCCTTTTAGATTATGAATTTGGATATTAGGGATCAGTATTTAGATTCATGTAATATAATCAGCCTCCTGAAATCATAGTGCTTTCAATCACATTTCCTTCTATAACAATCCATAAACCTGGGGCCAATCTCTCCTATACCCTCCCAGCTCCCAAGATACTACATATAGTAACAGCTAACATTTTGTGAAAATTTACTGTGTGCCAGGCACAAAGCTAATATTTCATCCAAATTATTTGATGTAATTCTCCTTATGAGGGAGGTACTGTTAGTATCCCTAGTTTTTATAAGGAGTAAATAGATAAAGAGAAATTAGGTATCATGCCCAATGTTACAGAGATAGTATGTGGTGGAGTCAGGACCTAGTAAGCTAATTCCTATTTTCTAGTCTTTCCCCAGAAGGACCTGTTATCTACTGGTTTCCCATACACCAAACTCATTCTCATTCTAGCTTATCACTAGTAAATTCATGAAACTGTGATGTGTTGACCTTTCTGTTTAGAATGTTTTCTCTCTTTTACCGTCTAATTTTTCCAACCCCATAAATGCCTCAAAGCTCAGCACAAGTCTCACCTTCTTGGTGAAGCTCATTCCAACATTTCATTCCTGTCCGTAAAATTTTTTTAAAGACACCCATTTTCAAAAGTCCAAACCTCTGAGCCTGGCATGGAAGATCCTTCATGATTTGGTCCCTACAAAACTCTAAGTAAATCTCTGACTGAACTGCCCTACTTGGCCTCCATCACTCTCCCCAACAATATGCGAGCACACATTTTATATTCTATCCATACTTGTGGAACCCTGCCCCTCCCATGACTCAAGGATTTTGCTCTGGAATTCTCCCCTTTCTCTCCTGCATCGCCAGTTTTGTTTTTGTTTTTTTTTCCCCTCTATGTTCATCTGAAAAGCTTTTCTTTTTTTTTTTTTTTTTTTTTTTTTTTGGTTTCGGGCTGGATTTAATGAGTCAATGTTTTTTTTTTTTTAAAATCTTTTTTTTTTTTTTTTTTTTTTTTTTTTTTGCGGTACACGGGCCTCTCACTGCTGTGGCCTCTCCCGTTGTGGAGCACAGGCTCCGGACGCGCAGGCTCAGCGGCCATGGTTTACGGGCCCAGCCGCACCGCGGCATGTGGGATCCTCCCAGACCGGGACACAGACCCGCGTCCCCTGCATCAGCAGGCAGACTCTCAACCACTGCGCCACCAGGGAAGCCCTGAAAAGCTTTTCTTAACCTCACTTCTGCCTGCCTCTGTTCCTTCCTCCAAAGAGTTACCTAAGTACATAGTTTCTAGTTTTTCTCCTCTCTCTCTGATCAGGGTTTTGCTCAGACCAATCTCCTCGAAATGCTCCTGTCAAGGTCACCAGTGGCTTCCTTGTCGCTAAATCCAGTGACCTCGTGTCTGCTCATCAATCGTGCCAGTCACACTTCCTTCTTGGGCCTTCGTCACCTCTACCCTGCAAACTTTCCCCCTAGATATCCTGAGTGGCTCACTGTCCCCCGCCTTCAGAGCTTTATTCTTATATCATCTGCTTCACTACACCTTCCCTGTCTATTTAAATCAGAAAATTTCCTTGCTCTCAGCGTACTCCAACCTCTTCCCTATTTCATTTTTCTCAATAGCAGTTAGAACATAGTTTTTATACTTTACTGTATGTTTTACTTTATAAAGAACTTCTTATTTTCTGTGAGTGTGTGTACCTGTGTGTGTGTGTTACTTTGGTCTCTCTCCAAGAGAATAAAGTCCACACAGGCAGGAATTTCAGTCTATGTCTCTTACAGCTTCATATATCCAATATCTAAAAAAGCCCCTGGTACATCATGGACCCTCAATAAATAGCCCTTGAATGAATATTGAATTACCCAAAGGTCCTAAATGTGTCACATGGTTTGATATCCTTTTGCCATTTTTCTTACTGCTTCCTATGTCCTGAATACCCTTTGCTACCTGATGACCAGAATGCCTGGTCATCACTGAAGACTCAGCTTAAAGGCTGCCTTGTTTGTTTTTCATGTTAGGAATAACTTGGGTTAAGTTCTCCACTCTTTTCTCCCTGAGTATATGACTCTGGGCAGATAGCTTCATTACTCTAAGCTTTATTTTCTTCATTTGTAGAATAGGGATAATATTAGTTCTTACTTCTTAGGGTCATAATGAGAATTAAATGAGATAGCAAGTGAGATGCCTAAGCACTTATCTCAGTGCTTGAAACATCAAAAAATTTCAACAGGGCTTCCCTGGTGGCGCAGTGGTTGGGAGTCCGCCTTCTGATGCGGGGGACGTGGGTTCGTGCCCCGGTCCGGGAAGATCCCACATGCTGCGGAGCGGCTGGGCCCATGGGCCATGGCCACTGAGCCTGCACGTCCAGAGCCTGTGCTCCTCAGCGGGAGAGGCCACAACAGTGAGAGGCCCGTGTACCACACACACAAAAAAATTTCAACAAATTATCATTATTATTCTATTCCTGATTCTTCTATACCTAAACCCTGGTAGAATTAACCATTCCACATTTATCACACTTAGGCCGTGTCCCTACTAGATCGCTGGATCTCATAGAGGGCAAGAAGTGTGTCTTATTCATCTTGATAGCTTCAGAACATAACTCAGCATAACATATAAAAGCCTGAATGTTTATATTAATAACCATCATATATTGAGTTTAATTTTGTACTATATACTGTGCTTAGAAGTCTGCAAACATGATATCATTTAATTCTCATAATACCCCATTGAAAAATACTTTAGAAAAAAATTTATACTTTAGGAGACTCAATCACGTAATCTTGCTTTCTCAGGATTACACAATTAGTGAGTGAGAAAACTGGAACTAGAACTGAGGTCTACCTAATTTTAAAGTTTTACTCTGCATCACTTTGCTACAACCAGAAAGGATGGATGAATCGACAAATGAAGGCTGTTCTTGGTCATTCCAAATTTACTCTCTTCTTATTATCTTAACCTATATAATCTGGAGCACATATAGACTATACTACAGTGTTTTACCAATTAACCAGATACTAGAAGTATTATATCAGTTTTTCTTTTCATCTTAAAACTATAGGGCAAGAACCTTAGTTACATTGATACTATATGGGGCTCCTTTCTTCTCTAACAAAAACTGTTGACTACCTAGGAATGGTATAGGAAGTATAGTACCGTAAGTAAATGCACAGGCTCTAGTACCAGACCGTTTGAGTCTACTTAGCCACAGCACTGACTACTGTGTAATGCTAGTCAAATTACTTAACCTCCCTGGGTCTTAGTTACCACAACTACGAAGTGAAGACAGTATTTAAATAATAATTGGGCTTAGTAAAAGTGGTTAACACATGTAAATTATTTAGAACACGTCTTGGCTTATAGTATGTGTCTTATATATTTTAGCTATTTTTCCTTTGGATCTGTTTCTCTTATGTATGTATACTGAGCCTGCACGTCCAGAGCCTGTGCTCCTCAGCGGGAGAGGCCACAACAGTGAGAGGCCCGTGTACCACACACACAAAAAAATTTCAACAAATTATCATTATTATTCTATTCCTGATTCTTCTATACCTAAACCCTGGTAGAATTAACCATTCCACATTTATCACACTTAGGCCGTGTCCCTACTAGATCGCTGGATCTCATAGAGGGCAAGAAGTGTGTCTTATTCATCTTGATAGCTTCAGAACATAACTCAGCATAACATATAAAAGCCTGAATGTTTATATTAATAACCATCATATATTGAGTTTAATTTTGTACTATATACTGTGCTTAGAAGTCTGCAAACATGATATCATTTAATTCTCATAATACCCCATTGAAAAATACTTTAGAAAAAAATTTATACTTTAGGAGACTCAATCACGTAATCTTGCTTTCTCAGGATTACACAATTAGTGAGTGAGAAAACTGGAACTAGAACTGAGGTCTACCTAATTTTAAAGTTTTACTCTGCATCACTTTGCTACAACCAGAAAGGATGGATGAATCGACAAATGAAGGCTGTTCTTGGTCATTCCAAATTTACTCTCTTCTTATTATCTTAACCTATATAATCTGGAGCACATATAGACTATACTACAGTGTTTTACCAATTAACCAGATACTAGAAGTATTATATCAGTTTTTCTTTTCATCTTAAAACTATAGGGCAAGAACCTTAGTTACATTGATACTATATGGGGCTCCTTTCTTCTCTAACAAAAACTGTTGACTACCTAGGAATGGTATAGGAAGTATAGTACCGTAAGTAAATGCACAGGCTCTAGTACCAGACCGTTTGAGTCTACTTAGCCACAGCACTGACTACTGTGTAATGCTAGTCAAATTACTTAACCTCCCTGGGTCTTAGTTACCACAACTACGAAGTGAAGACAGTATTTAAATAATAATTGGGCTTAGTAAAAGTGGTTAACACATGTAAATTATTTAGAACACGTCTTGGCTTATAGTATGTGTCTTATATATTTTAGCTATTTTTCCTTTGGATCTGTTTCTCTTATGTATGTATATTAGACATGCTTTACTTAAGTAATTCGAGATGTCACTAGCAGAATAAGCTTTACCACAAATATGAGCTTTATCCTTTTGTATTGTTCAGTCAATACTACTGTCATTGTAACTCACCATAATTTTTCTTTAGTGAAAACTCCTTAAATTCTAGGTACTTCAATAATACTCTCTTATACATTGTTTCCATTCATCACACTAACCTCAGCAGGTACCACTACCCCCATCAAAGTATACCTTACAGACTCTCATACTGACAATAAAGGAGGCTGGATTCAAACTCACATCTTTCTGAATTCAAATCTGGCCTTCTTTCTAACACCCAGGCTGACCAGTTTGAAATGGCATTTTATCTTAGCCTAGCAGGAGGTGTTGAGAGTTAAAAATATTTTTGTTTCAGAATCTCTGCCAGTTACAAACAATAGCTACAAGCCTGCTTGTATAGGGAGCCTTTGGGAATCGCTTGCATTTTTGCTATCTCGGATCAAATGGAGCAGACATGGAAAGATGTCAGATTGCGAATGTTCCTAATAGATTCTGTGTTTACAAGCTGGTAACAGCCCTGACTTTGCATATGTAGACTTAAAAACTTCCTGACAGGTAAAATGTAGCTCTGTGTCTTCTTTTAATAGGAATTCCTACACAGGTGCGTTTCAACTACTGCACGCTCCTTGTGGAGCTATGGATTTCCATCATGTGTCTGGTTTTTGATACAGCTGCACTGGTTGGGAGACATTCTTATCAAAACCTTTTAGGAATGGTAAATGTTCTCCAAGTTGTAAAATACTTCTGAAAATAAAATGTCTGACTTTTCCCGAAATAAGTATCCTGGCCCCAGCCTTGATCTTGATCACCATCATCATTCACCACCACCATCTTTTGAGCTTTTGAAAGGCAATGAGTATGTCAGATCTCTAGCATGCAGAACAATGCTTGGCTAAGGCCGCGATAAAGAGAATAAAACAAATATAGGCAGAAAAACAAAGTAAGCAAAACAAAACAAGATAGGCTAGGAGAGAGTGGGTAAAGAAGGTACAAGCAGGACAAAAGAGGTATGAGAAGCCAGGTGATGAGTCTACTTCCACAGTCCACTTTAGGGTAATTTTGCCAAAGTAAGACTTCATTTTTTTGTGTGTGTTTGTTTATTTGAGGTATGATTGAGACAGGGTAAGCGGGAACCATCTCTCTTTTCTCTCTGTCTTATGCTTTCTTTTTCCCCTGGATAAAGGCCAGAGATCGTGTAATTGGGATTGATTTTTTTTTTCCCCTCCTCATCTGTAGGCTTAAGACTTAGGTATTGGAAAGCAAAAGTGGGATTTTCTTCAACCTTAGGATAAAAGCTGTCTTTTGGGGCTTCCCTGGTGGCGCAGTGGTTGGGAGTCCGCCTGCCGATTCAGGGGACGCGGGTTCGTGTCCCGGGCCGGGAAGATCCCACACGCCGTGGAGTGGCTAGGCCCGTGAGCCATGGCCGCTGAGCTTGCGCGTCCGGAGCCTGTGCTCCGCAATGGGAGAGGCCACAACGGTGAGAGGCCCGCATACCGCAAAAAAAAAAAGCTGTCTTTTGTAGTTCAAGGGCTGCCTGTGTAACATGCCTTTCACCATTTTCTTGAGCTGTCCAGCCCAAATACTTGTTGCACTCTCATGCTCAATGCCCTGGCTGTTCTACCCTGGCAGTGACCCTGCAAGCACTAAAGAACCTTGAGCTCTCAAACCTCAGGGAATTCCTTGTTTTCTCTCTGGCTTTGCTTTTTCTTCTAAAGACAAGGCTACAGGGGAGATTTCCATATGAGGTAGACAAATCACTTAAATGGCTGAAATTTGGAAGGATTCATGATAATTTCATTGCAACGCAGCATCCTCTGCAGGTTGTGAACTAGAGTGCTTTAAAAAGTTTAAAAAGGGGTTGCTCTTTGCCAAACCAACCATGTAATATTTCCTTCTTTGTCACCCCTGGGTTAGCTGGCTGAGCATAACGTATTCACAAACAGCATTCAAACCCTGTATATTTGAGAGTACATTTAACCATTAAAAGAAATAGTGACTACATTTCTCTTAATAGATATGTGTGGAAAATTCAATTCCTAAGCCTCAAATTTGTTGCTTATATCAAAGGACTGTGTATTCATGATAGAACGGTCAAGGAACATGAACGTGGTTAGGTGTTTTACCCCAGACGATCACCTATTTATAGTTGACTTGGCCAGAAGAGTCACCATGAGAAAAATAGCAGAATAATTTACATAAAAACTAACATTTGTAATTTCAGATATTTCAGAGTGTGAGTATTCTTGAGTTTGTTAGATGGATGTGAGGTAGTTAAAACTGAGGTATGAATGTTTCCTTAATGAACACAAATACATTATCCAGATCTCAGGCTTGTAATTATTGCTAATCTGAATAATTTCTACTCTGAAGGTGTTTTAGATAAATGCTCACTGCCAAGATTAATAACCACAACAGAAACAGAATAAATAGCTATTGGGTGAGAGAACGAAATAGAGTAAGAAACAAACTGCAGATCGTTTCAAATCAATCAGACCTAAATGTGATGGAGAAAATACAACTGCTTCAGGAATGGAAAAGGTTTAATTTTTTTCAATATGATCTGGAAAATAAAGATAGTATTTATTGGGCTTCCCTGGTGGCGCAGTGCTTGAGGGTCCGCCTGCCGATGCAGGAGACGCGGGTTCGTGCCCCGTTTCGGGAAGATCCCACATGCCGCGGAGCGGCTGGGCCCATGAGCCATGGCCACTGAGCCTGCGCGTCCGGAGCCTGTGCTCCGCAAATGGGAGAGGCCACAACAGTGAGAGGCCCGCATAACGCAAGAAAAAAAAAAAAAAAAAAAAAAAAAAGATAGTATTTATTGACGTATTTGAACTTTAGAGATAATCGTGGTAGTCCTTGGCCCCAAACACTTTAACATCTCCCTGTTGTTCACCATAAAGTCCTTAGGAGAACACTACCCTCTCTTTCGGTACAAACCTACCTTCCCAGCTTTCCCTTCCATCCTGGCACTCCTGCCAAATTCAACATGTCCTGTAATTACCCACCTTCTTACTTTTGCTGTGCTATCTTACTTACATCCACCAGTAATGCCCTTTCCTGACTTTGTTCTTTGCAAAAGTCCAACACATGCATTTGTTTTCTCTGAAGATGAATGCCCCTGACCAATAGCACTCCTCATACTATGAAATCATCCACCTTTTATTTATATGATTCTCATTGTTCTTATCTCATGTTATCTTTTACTACAGTTAATTTGGTTTGTGTCTCCTCATGATCTACTTGCTTATATGGTTCTTGAGATTCTCTTTATTTTTCTCTGATATCTTTTCTTCCCATAACGTATATTCATTTGCTTGTTATTCATGTATTAATTCCTATCATATAACATGCATATGTTATATTATAAATATTTAGTTTATAATGAGATACTGTCTTAATTAAGATCCTTCCATCTGTGGATTACATGTTCTTGAATTCAATACATATTACTGATGTCTCCTATCTACGAGTACTCTGTCAAAATGCTTTTTCTCAGAACAATTTCTACACATCACTGTTATAGCTCTTATAGTTCTGCCTTTCATAAATTCATAATATATCCCTCTTGACAGAAACCATGCCATTCAGTTTTAATCTCCCAGCACCTAGCACTTAATAGGCTCTAGATAAATGTCTGTTTAATAAACATGTAAGGTTGGATTCATTGATAGAAGAATGAATACATGAATTAATTTAATATTTTATGTCTAAATAACACAGTTGTTGGGGGTATAGTGTGTTTGGAGCCAAAAAGTCCAATTGAGGGTACAATACTTAATATAATATTACGTCAATTAAGTGTTAACAATGAGAATTGCAAAAGAAGGACCATTAAGATATAGAGACCTAATAGGGCTCACATTTTCTTGGTCTGAAGATGAATAGCTCCTGCCATACAAGCTTAGCCCCACTTTGTCCTCCCAGCCACCACAACCAAAACCACTCACATTTTATTGGGTAGCTATTTTCTGGACTCAAAATGGTAACCAACAGGAGAGTGTTTTCTGAGCCCTGAGTATTTACTTTCTGATTTGGTGAATTAGTGTGCCAGCATTTAGGGCCTCTGTCACTACATCCTTACAGGTTCCTAAATGCTATGGGAAAAGAATGGAGATAATTCCTAATTATGCACTTCGGATCTCAAAGAGGACATCTTACCTCAACCCTCAGCATGAGGGATGGGACAACCTCAAGCTTTGGTCCCTTTTTGTGTTCCTGCTGTTCACATGGAGAGCGATGACACTCAAAACCATCATCTTTGAATTGCAAAGACCAGAAAGTGCAAATCAAAAAATCGGTAATGATGTTTTACAGCACAGCTTGCAACCAAAAATTTGAAAAGTTCAATTTTCTCATTTCCAGAAGAGCTACCTAATTTGTAAGCACACTGTGGATTTTTATTTTACAAATGAAAAATGTAAGCACCTGGTGATTTTCCTAATGCTAGTGCTGTTGGTGATAAAAACAGGGTGACAAACACTCCTGGTTCACTGTAGATACATTTATCCTAAAAGGTCAGGCCCCGCAGGGCTAGGGCAAGGCTTGAGAAACATCTTTTTATCCACTTGGGACCAGAAAGCCTGAAATAATGCCCAGGAGAAAGGCTCAGAACTACAACTCGAGAAGCATACCCAACTGGGTAGTAATTGGATCAAGGAGGGCTGCAGGGATGGGATGGTCTTCAAAGTGCAATACCCAAGGATCAGAGGGACTGGAAAAATGAGCATAAGAGGAGAGAACATGGAATCAGATGGACAAGCATCTAAAGCATGGCTTCACCACTCACTAGCTACTCTTGAGCAAATTCTCACCAGCTACTGTGTGGTCTTGAGCAAGTTACTTAACTTCTCTTAGCCTTGTTTCCTCATTTTCAAAAAGGAGATAAAAAAGAGAACCAATCTCAAAGAGTAACAGAGGATTCAGTGAGAGTTCATGTATATAGTGTTTAGCACTTTGGCTCAATAAATGCTAGCTGTTACTACTATCATCATTAATTACAGTAAAATAGGTGAGCTGGAGGTCTGGCTGAATAACACATACAATAATTATTTCTTACGGTTTCTTATGTTTTATTCATGTATTTCATTCTTTAATCTTTGTGTGATTTTCAGAACATGGCTCAGTTGCAAATGGAAAAAAAAAAAAGGAAAGAAAAGTAGAATAACATAATCTAAGAGACCTGAGGATTTGAGATCATAGCCACTTTAAAAGTTGTACTTAGTTCTTTAGACAAAGTAAACGTTAGCAGCAATTACAACTCAAATCCTTTTAGGAGCCAGACCATAAAAACAGTTAACATTGAGTATTAACTGTCCTGGATAATGTCCCTCTCTGGGTAAAGTCCACTAGAAGGGGTCGTAAATGCACATTTTAGGGAGTGGACAAGAATAATGGCTAACATTTCTTGAGCATCTTTACATGCCAGATGATGTTTGAGGCATTTTTAAGCAGTATTGCACTTAATCCTCACTACATGAAATTGAAGCCAGGACTATTATACTAATTTTATAGATGGAGAAACTGAAGCATTGAAAAGTGAAACAGTTAACAAGTGCTGGAGCAAGGTTAAAAACTAAGGCATCTGACCCAAGAGTCTTTGTCTTCAGCATGAAGCTTTCCCCTTCTAACTATCCAAAGTATCCAAGAGTAAGATAGTAGTAATTTAGGAAGTGGGAACTGCAGAGTATATATCTGCCTGAAGCATGTAAATAAAATGATGAGGATGATGAAAGAAGAATGTTGTGATGGCCAAGAAAAACACACCTTTGAGCCAGTTTCCACCTCTGGGCTGCCAAGGTGTAGCAGTGGATGCTGATTTAAAGCAAAATTTAAAAGATTTATGGACTTAACACTTCAGAATGATACTGGGGAATATTGATACTTGGCCCCTGAGTTGAGAGAATGTGAGGATAATTGCTTTTTCACCTAAACCTGATAGGCAGAGACTCATAATTTCAATTCAAAACTCCTGATTCATTCTTAGACTGCTTCACCTATATTTATATGATTAACAATATTATTTTGAATATTTTTTAACATATAAAAGAAAAGGGGGTATATTGTGAGGAAGTTTTAGAAACGCAGTATCTTCTTTCTGTTAAAGGCTGTTTTGGAAGACACAACAAAGTAGATGGAGAGGGCTCATTGTTAAAGAAATCCATTAATCTACAGTGTATTCTTGTACTTTAGAAAGATAATTATGCACCGACTAGGAATATTTCCTGGACAAAAAAACACAAAAAAACCAAAAAAACTAATTAAACATAAAGTTTCCTTCACAGCATATCAATTCTTTAAAAAGAAGGCCTCAAGAAACCAAAACACCAAAATCAATATTCTCTTTTAAAGCTCTGAATGCCTTTTACTTGGATAGATAAGCAAGCGTCTTTATATCCTTTTTTGAAACTAGGTGAGACATAAACAAAATTTATTATAAGATTGTTCTAAATTTTGAATATATTCACAAATAGAATATAATGGGTAATTTATCAAAATCATGTTTCTTGCTCGTAGTTTTCTGGTAAATTGAAATAAATGTAAGACTGTGTCTACCAATCAGTAAAAGATTAAATATCTTTTAATTCTAAATTCTGAAAAAAGGGGAGGGACAAGATGGTGGAGTGGAAGAACTTGAGCTCACCTCCTCTTACAAGCAAACCAAAATCACAACTAACTGCTGAACAACCATCAATAAAAAAGACTGGAACCTACCAAAAAAGATATTCTACACCCAAAAACACAAAGAAGAAACCTCAACGAGATGGTAAAAGGAGTGCACTTGATATAAAAAATTCCATACCAGCCAGAGAACAATTATATCACAGAAATTCTCCCACAGGAGTAAGAGTCCTGAGCCAGACGTCAGGTTCCCCAGCCCTGGGGTCCCACATCAGGAGGAGAATCCCCCAGAGTATTTGGCTTTGAAGGCAGCAGGGCTTGATTGTAGGAACTCCACAGGATGGGGGAAACAGACTCCACTCTTGGGGGATACACACAAGATCTCATGCACACTGGGACCCAGGGCAAAAGCAGTGAGTGACTCCATAGGAGCCTGGGCCAGACTTACCTGCTGGTCTTGGAGGGTCTCCTGGAGAGGCTGGGGGTGGCAGTAGCTCCCCCTGGGGATGTGGACACAGGTGGCGGTGGCAGAGATATCAGACATTGCCATCACATGAACTCTCACTGAAGGCAGACATCTGGCCTGGGTCATAAGCACGGAGACCTGGCCCCATCCAACAGCCTGGAGGCTCCAGTGCTGGGATGCCTCAGGCCAAACAATCAACAGGATGGGAACACATCCTCACCCATCAGCAGACAGGCTGTCTAAAGGCTTCCTGAGCCCACAGCCACCTCTAGACACATCCCTTAACATGGTCCTGCCCACCAGAGGGCCAAGACCCAGCTCCATCCCCCAGTGGACAGGCACCAGCCACTCCCACCAGGAAGCCTGCACAAGCCTCCAGACCAGCCTCACCCACCAGGGGGCAGACAGCAGAAGCAAGAAAACTATGATCCCACAGCCTGTGGAACTGAGTTCATAAACACAGGTCAGAAATTACCCTGGGAACAGCTGGTCCCTGGCCCTTGAGTGACAAGCAGGGAGTACATGGATGGGACACATAGGACATCCTCTACAGAGGGCCACTGCTCCAAGGTCGAGAAATGTAATAACCTACCACAGACATAAAAATACAAACTTAAACAAATTGAGATGGTAAAGGAACATGCTTCAGATGAAGGAACAAGATAAAAGCCCCAAAGAACACCTAAGTGAAGTGGAGACAGGCAATCTACCCAATAAAGAGTTCAGAGTAATGATCATAAAGATGATCCAAGAACTTGGAAAAAGAATGGATGCACAGAGCAAGAATTTACAAGAAGTTTTTAACAGAGTTAGAAAATATAAAGAACAAGCAGAGATGAACAATACAATAACTGAAATGAAAATACACTAGAAGGAATCAATAGCAGAATAAATGAGGCAGAAGAAGTGAGCTGGAAGACAGAGTGGTGTAAATCATTGCCACGTAACAGAATAAAGAAAAAATGAAGAGAAATGAGGAAAACGTAAGAGATCTCTGGGAAAACATCAAATGCACTAACATTTGCATTATAGGGGTCCCAGAGGGAGAAAAGAGAGAGAAATGGCCTGACGAAATATTTGAAGAGACAATAGCTGAAAAGCTGGAAAGGAAACTGTCACTCAAGTCTAGGAAGAGCAGAGAGTCCCAGGCAGGATAAACCCAAGGAGGAGCATGCCTAGACACATAGTAATCAAATTGACAAAAACTAGAGATAAAGAGAAAATTTTAAAAGCAACAAGGGAAAAGCAACAAATAACATACAAGGGAACTCCTATAAGGCCATCAGTAGATTTTTCAGCAAAAACTGCAGGCCAGAAGGGAGTGGCAGGATATATTTAAAGTGATAGGGGTTGTAGGGGAAAACCCTACAACCAAGACTACTCTACCCAGCAAGGCTCTCATTCAGATTAGATGGAGAAATCAAAAGCTTTACAGACAAGCAAAAGCTAAAAGAATTCAGCACCACCAAACCAGCTTTACAACAAATGCTAAAGGAACTTCTCTAGGCAGAGAAGAAAAGCCACAGCTAAAAACAAGAAAATTACAAAACAGGAAACTCACCAGTAAAGGCAAACATACAGTAAATGTAGGAAATCATCCAGACACATATATGATATCAAAACCAGTAACTGTGAAAAGAGAAGAGTACAAATGCAGGATATTTATTTATTTTTATTTATTTATTTTTTGCGGTACGCGGGCCTCTCACTGTTGTGGCCTCTCCCGCTGCAGAGCAAAGGCTCCGGACGCGCAGGCTCAGCGGCCGTGGCTCACGGGCCCAGCCGCTCCGCGGCATGTGGGATCTTCCCGGACCGGGGCACGAACCCGTGTCCCCCGCATCGGCAGGCGGACTCTCAACCACTGTGCCACCAGGGAAGCCCAATGCAGGATATTTAAAATGCATTTGAAACTAAGAGATCAGCAACTTAAAACAATTGTTATATATATAGACTGGTATACCCAAACCTCGTGGTAACTGCAAACAAAAAATCTATAATAGAGATACACACAAAAGAAAAAGGAATCCAAACACAACACTTAAAGATAGTCATCAAATCACAAGCACCTGTGCTTTGAGCATGCCTGCTTTCTTCTGCTCAGATCCTCAGCAAGGTACTACACTAGCTACCCAACCCTCCAACCAACAGGGTCAGAATTCAAAGAACCTGGAGCAGCCCTGAGGTCCATAGGCTCACATAAGACTATGATTCCCTCTATAATAAACATAATAGCAACTACCATTTAACTAAGCATCTACTATTTGAGACCTGTTAGACCCTAGACATGCATTATCATTTGCCTAGGAAAACCATCTGAGGATAAAGTTACTCAAGGTCACACAAACCCAGCTTGGATTCTAGAACTCATGTTCTTTCTATGGCTCTGCTTATGAATAAGGCCCTGTCTACCTGGGTCTCCAAGTTAATGTGGCAGTTTCCTCCTTTTGGGGCTGTAGCCCTATCCGGAACATAGGCAGTCTTGACTTAGGCTCTGACCACCCGTATATATCTTATTTGCCCCCTCCCTGCAATGGTTGGACCTGACTTGTGGACTCAGTCACGGGCTGGAGTCCTGCTCCTTCAGGGATGAGATTTCTGGCAACAAGGCCATTCACTGGTTCGTGTCAAGACCAGTACTGCTGGTGCCACCTACCACAGAAGCTCTGGGGTAGAGTTAGTTTGCCCAGTCTGATCTATTTTCAACACTTTCTCCATAATAAATGCTGATGAGAGATGTTTGGATGATCAACTACTGTGGGCCAGCATTATATTAAGCACCTCAAATTTATTGTTGAACTCGAGTGGTACTCATCCACCCCAGACCCTCAGGCTGCCTGTCATCAGATCATGGCCAAAAGCATGAAGAAATATTCCTTTGGTATATTGACATAGTTGAAAAGACCTTGTGCAAAAGATTAACCAAGAAACAACAAATGTGAGATGTACACAGAGAGACTCTGGGTTTCTGAAGAATCATGTGTTTGTTGGTCATAATTCACATTGCCAGTGGGAAACTCATCGAACACGGGTTTGTAAAAGTACATTAGTGGCGGGATAAGGAAGTTGGAAAAAGTAGTGATTGGTAATGTTGAGAGTCACAGTTAGTCTCAGGTGGGAGCACTTCATCCTATAGGCTCTATACCATACACCAGTTCTTCACAATGTGCATAAAAATCACCTGGGGCTCTTGTTACAACGTGGATTCTGACTCAGTATATCTGAGGTGGGGCTTGAGGCTCTGCATTTCTAACAAGCTCCCCTAACATGCTGAAAGCCACTGATCCTCAGAATACACTTTGCATAGCAAGCCTGCAGACCTCCTTGACACACGTTTAAAAAGGAAAAAAAAAAAAAACAACAGTTGACTAGGATCTAAGTCATGCGTATAGGTGGCATTGGAACTTTCCAGCCAAGGTACATGATCTTACCAGAAAAGTAATCATTCATAGAGGAAAAAGATCAAGCCAGCAGTGAGCCTCAGAGCGTGTGGGAGATGGAGCCCGGGGTTGAGGGGTCTGGAAACACAGAAATCAAGAGAGGGAAAGAATGGGCGGCATTCATAGAAAGAGCAATAACGTTATTCAACTGAATAAATAATCCATGTTTGAAAAGCAGAGAAGAAGGTAGCCTGGGTATGTGAAGTCAGGCTCAGGAAGTCTTTTTTTTTGAGTTATCTAGACTCACGACCCAGAAAGGGCAAACTTCAAAGTCTTAACAAGCAACGGAAAGAAATCAGCAGAAAGAAATCAGCGCAGGCAAACCAACACTGCCAAGATGAGCATAGGGCCACAAATGTCCAGAAGGTAACCAGGTCAATTCCCAGATGTGGGAAGTGAACTTACCTGCTCTTCTTCAGCTTCCAGAAGTAACTGAACAAGGGAAGTCAGTGTCCTAGTCCCAGTTCCCTGGTGGCGCAGTGGTTGAGAGTCCACCTGCCGATGCAGGGGACACAGGTTCGTGCCCGGGTCCGGGAAGATCCCACATGCCGCGGAGCGGCTGGGCCCGTGAGCCATGGCCGCTGAGCCTGCGCGTCCGGAGTCTGTGCTCCGCAATGGGAGAGGCCACAACAGTGACAGGCCTGCATGCCGCAAAAAAATAAAAAATAAAAGTGCCCTAGTCCCAGAGGAAATAGCATGTCCAGCAAGGAATCCTGGAAGGAATAATGTACGGGAAATGGAAAACTCAGCAAAGGCTCAGCTCTGCAACCCACATCAGATCTGCCGTAAAGTTACGTCGTTACGGAACCAATGAAAGGACTGGATTCCTTCTTACCTGGGTGGGGCAGAATCAACACGTATGAGTTAAGTGGCTCTAGCTGTGAAAATTGGCACACAGTACGAGGCATGAGGCGTGCTGGTAGAGGCCTGAGTCTCAAAGTGAGGTCAGTATCAGTATCACCTGGAAACCTGGAAGGAAATGTAAATTCTCAGCCCTGCTCGCTCCAGACTTACCAGTCAGAAACGGTAGGGGTGGTGCCCTGCAGCCTGTGGTCCGACAAGCCCGCCAGGTGATTCTGACGCATGCTCACTGCAGTAGAGTCTATTGAAAACATGGTGAAGGATAAGGCCAGGTGCGGCAAAGAACAGTCATTATAAGTAGGCTTGATAATGGGGCTTTTGCTAAGAAGACTAAAGCCTGTGTACAGGGAGAAGAAAACCCGGCCAGAGATCATGTAAAACAATAATTAGTAAAACACTCTCAGTGATCAACAACAAGAACAACAAAAAAGTAAAGTGGATGAATGTAAATTGTAGCAAAAAATACAAGCGAAAATTTAATAACGGGTATTAAGTCTTTGCCTCTGAAGCTTTTTATTTCCAACGACATGAATGTGTCTACTGGTAAGGACACCATTAGGAATTTTCAATAATTCATATGTCTCTTTCAAACGTATTTCTCCAGCATGGTAAGGGAGACCACCTTAGGTAAGGAGCTCTTTGGCCAGGGTGGTCATGTAATATAAATACATTTAAAAGAATATCCAGAAAAATTGCTAAAAATCTTGAGCCCAAAACATGTCTTCAGAAAGTCACACAGTACAATAAAAATGGAGATAACACTGTGTATGGCGTGAGTGGGTTTTTTTTTTTTTTTGCAGATTCAAATGTTACATCCCTCTGAACTTATCAATGTAGATATCATCTAGCACCACATGTTTATCATGTCCCAAACCAATATTATTTCTGCCCCTTCTATAATTTTCTCCTTCTGTTCCCCTCCAAAAACTCCTGCTCTTCCTTCTTCTTGTTCCTTATTTTAGAGATAATGTCGCCAACATCTATGTGTTCTCCCAGCCTAAAAACATAGGTGTCATCTTTTTTTTTTTTTTTTTTTTTTT
>NW_006791661.1:540235-540985 GCF_000442215.2 Lipotes vexillifer
GTACGCGGGCCTCCCACCGTTGTGGCCTCTCCCGTTGCGGAGCACAGGCTCTGGACGCGCAGGCTCAGCAGCCATGGCTCACGGGCCCAGCCGCTCCGCGGCATATGGGATCTTCCCAGACCGGGTCACAAACCCGTGTCCCCTGCATCGGCAGGCAGACTCTCAACCACTGCGCCACCAGGGAAGCCCCAGGTATCATCTTTGATTTTTTAATTCTTTTGCCCATTGTTCTTTCGGATTGATTTTTTTTTTTGATATTAAAAAAACTCTTGTCTGTGTTATTAGGTGAATATGGTTCCCAGTTTATGGTTTACTTTTGTATATAGTATTTTTTTGTGTGTGGTGTAACTGTTTTAAATTTTTATGTGTTCAAATGTATTTTAGGTTTCTATATAACCAGATTTATCAGTAATTTTCTTTATGGTGTCTGAGTTTCATATTACGTGTAGAAATACCCAGGCTATTTAATCAGTAAACATTATGATTACAGGCCTTGGGCCAAAGAGCTTTTCAAAAACTTATAAAAATACTTGAAACCTGAAACAAAATATTTTTGCTCCAGAAAACAAAAAGAAAATTGCAAAATATAAATAAATGTTTATGTGTCTACAAATGACACTATATCGGCTTCATTAATTATTAAATTTAGTGTTCACAAATAATTTTTTAAGAAAATGGACACCCATACCTTGCTACATTCTACCTGAATTTCAGTGGTTCTCTTATTCAGTCCCTTTTTTATATTCCTGC
>NW_006791661.1:540995-585047 GCF_000442215.2 Lipotes vexillifer
AGCTAATTTCAAGCCCCCTAAAGGACTACCACAGTCTCCTAACTGGTTTGCCTTCCACAAATTTCTAGGTTCTCCAATTCACTCTAAAATTATCATCCTAACACAGAGGCTAAATTATGCTACTCCTGTGCTCATAACTGTCAAACTTCTTAGTGTGGCTTTCAAGGCTTTGTATAGTTTGACTTAAATCTAGCCTCTCTCCTTTTGACTCTCTGTATTTATTGCTTCTCTGAGCTAGCAGACAGTTCTCTCAGCATTCCCTGTGCTCCCCTGCCTCTGTTAATGTTGTTTTTTCACTCTGCAGTGCCTTTCCTTCTCAGTTTACCTGGAATTTTACTCCATCCCTCAAAGCTCAGCTTACATAGCACCTACTTGTGGTGTTTCTCCTGATCCCTCAACTCCCTCCCCCCGCCCCCCTTTTGCACATCTTTTGCAGGTGTGCATGTGTCCCTTCCTGCCACAGTGTTGTTGTTGTTGTTGTTTGTATAAATTTATTTATTTATTTTTGGCTGTGTTGGGTCTTTGTTGCTGCACGCGGGCTTCCTCTAGCTGCGGCAAGTGGGAGCTACTCTTTGTGTGGTGCGTGGGCTTCTCACTGTGGTGGCTTCTCTTGTTGTGGAGCACAGGTTCTAGGCGCACGGGCTTCAGTAGTTGTGGCACATGGGCTCAGTAGTTGTGGCTCGCGGGCTCTAGAGCGCAGGCTCAGTGGTGGTGGCGCACGGGCTTAGTTGCTCCGCAGCATGTGGGATCTTCCCGGACTAGGGCTCAAACCCGTGTCCCCTGCATTGGCAGGTGGATTCTTAACCACTGCACCACCAGGGGAGCCCTACCACAGTCTTTATTCATCCTTCTAAGTTCCTCAGAGCAGGAATCTTACCTGTATCCTTGATAGGACTGGTATGGTATGTATTCAATAAAATACTCATTGAATCAAATCCCTTAAAAAATAAATCCTACAAAAATCAGTTTGAATTTTGAGACAGGGGTTACCCATAGTAGGGCTCAATAAATATGTTTGAATGAATGGATAGATAGATGGCTGAATGAGTGAATGGATCTATAATGCAAACTACTTGCAAATTCTTGTTCCTGCATGAATTAGGTTATGAATTAAATCTGAATCTTTTTTCCAGATTTGTCTTTATTTTCTTGATAACTCAGTGTTGTTGACTAATAGTAGAATGACCAATTTTCCAAATTTTATCTCTTCATCCAATGTAAATTGCATAAATGTGGAATGGAAGTGATTCATTCATCTGATTTCTTCATGGTATTCTCCAGGAACTGTTTGAAGCCAGGACCAATTTGATTGCCAAGAGCACTATTTCATAGTGTGGTTATAAGTGTGTCATGAGCTGATGACATTGTTAAAAGTCACAAGAAGAAATTTATACCACTGGAAACAGTCACTGCAGGTGTTTCACAGGTCAGTGTCCTTCAAGGCAGTGGAAGTGCTTTAAATGGTCTTGAATGTTTACAGTGGTATTTTACATGCTTTCCTGATTTATTTTGAATAATTGAAGAGAAGGCCAGGGCACAGTGTTTGCAGAGTAACAATTATCCTGTAAAGTTTATAAATACTTATGACCTCTCTGAACTTCAATTTGTTCACTGTATCTATAGTGATTAATGGGCTTCCCTGGTGGCACAGTGGTTGAGTCTGCCTGCCAATGCAGGGGACACGGGTTCGTGACCCGGTCTGGGAAGATCCCACATGCCGCGGAGTGGCTGGGCCCATGAGCCATGGACGCTGAGCCTGTGCGTCCGGAGCCTGTGCTCCACAACGAGACAGGCCACAACAGTGAGAGGCCCGCGTACCGCAAAAAAAAAAAAAGAATATTACGTCCTCGTCCTTAAGAAAATAGAATAAAAAATGTTTTTCAAACCCACCCCTAAAGGCAAAATTATTTATATTAGTTTTCAAGGCTGCTTAACAAAGTACCATACCCTAGAGGCTTCAAACAACAGAAATTTATTGTCTCACAGCTCTGGAGGCTGGACGTCTGAGATCAAAGTGTCAGCAGGGTTGGCTTCTTCTGAGGGCTGTGAGGGAGAATCTGTTGCATGCCTCTCCCCTAGCTTCTGGTGGTTTACTGGCAATATTTGACATTCCTAGGTTTATAGGAGCATCACCCCAGTTTCTGGATTCGTCTTCACATACGATTCTCCCTGTATGTGTCTCTGTGTCCAGATTTCCCCTTTTTATAAGGACACCAGTCATAAAGGATTAGAGCTCACCCTAATGACTTCATTTTAACTTGATTACTTCTGTAAAGTTCCTATCTTCAAATAAGGTCACATTCTGAAGGACTAGAGGTTAGGACTTCAACACATCTTTTTTGGGGAAGACACAATTTAACTCATTACAGTCTTAAAAGGCAAATGCCTCAGGATATTAGAAAAAGAACAGTGCCCACCATATACCAGGCACTTTAGATTATTGTATTCAATCCTTTGACAACCTGATGAGGTCGGAATCATCTCCATTTCAACAAATGAGAAATGTGGAGTTCAGAGAGATCAAATAGTTTGGGCGAACACACCCACTAGTGAAGAATGGGACCAAGGTTCCAATCCAAGATTCCAAGTGTGTGCTTTCACTCTACCCTGCCTTTACAGAATGTAGCCCACATTGGCAAGGCTTTTCGTATAATAAGTCACTATTATATCTCCAGTACCGAAAATAGTGCCTGGCATAGAGTTCTCACTCAAATATTTGTTGAACAAATAAGTAAGAAAAGTTAACTGACATTCACAAGTGCTTTTTCTCATTGTAAGATGGAAAGAAAGTTTTTCTTCTGATGCTTGGACCATAATGGAAACCTGTCTAATATGTGGCCTTCCCACAAAATGATGTCATTGTGTACCATCATCAGTCAGTTTGAGATGTGGAGAACCTTTGTTTTCTACAAGACTCTCAATCACTGGCTCCTATCAGAAAAGATATAAAAGGACATCTGGAAGAAATGGAGTGTAGATAAGGGAGAAGAAATAGAAGATGACTCAAGTAGTCTCTGACTTATAATTCTTAACTAAAATGTTAGTGATAACCTGGTATGTACATATCAGTTTTCTGAGGTTTCCCAAATAATTTTTTTACTACTGATAAAGTACCAACATTGATGAATGGCTTATTAAATAAATTAGAGTAGTTTCTCCTGTAATTACAATACACTTTCATGTTGATAAATGTTGAGAGAGGTGGAGTTATAGGAATATAGCAAGAGATTGCACATAACCTTGGTACACCCACAGGAGTATTTCCTAGACTAGAAACTCATTATGTAAATCAGCATGAAAACATAAGGTTGAGAACTGTTGCTCTAGCTCTTTAGATCAAAGTTAATGTCCCTGAGAATTCCATCCCTTGTGCTTGCTTCCCTCATACTTTATGACCCGGGAGAGCTGATAGAAACATTTCCTGTGGTATCAGCTACTTGTTATTGCAATCCGTTGCCCCCCATTTTGAGTCAGGGGAAGACTGGGTAACCTGCCCCTTCACCCTCCATCCTTAGGCACACAGAGGTCCCCAGTTTCTGGTGGCTGGCCATGTTAGCAGTCCATACATTCCACAAGGTGCAGTCAGTCATTGATGAGAGTCTCAATTACTTGTTAGGGCCCCCAGATTTATTGCTGGGAAATTAAATCCATTTTCTGGTGCCAAGAGATTCCTCATTGCAGTTTATCTACTGCTTCATTAAAGGTTCATAAAAGAAGTTGCTAGATGACATTGCACTATACTAGCACTATACTGCTAGATTAATCCTTAAAAATAGCCCTCATTTTGCCTCTGCTAACCCCAGTGCCTCCAACAATGGCCCAGAGAACGTCTGCACCTTGGCCTACCAATGAATCATTTCATATTCTGATTCAGTTTATTCTTTTGCCTTCCATATAGCAGACACTCAATAAATATCTATGGGAAGAATAAATGCATTCTGCTCTTCAATGATAAAAGAATAGTAGCAAATATTAACTGAGTGTTTATAATATGTTAGGCAGTTTCTCTGTTTCTTTGAGACTGGCAATAACCACATGAGTCAGGTGCTAGTATTATTCCTATTTTGCTCTTGAGGAAACAGGTTAAGTGACTCAGGCAACGTTATTTATTAAATTACCAAGTGTGAAAGCCAAGGCTCTAACTTGGCCAAATGAGCTGTAGGGTGCAGGCTCTCGAACACTCTCTTGCACTTACTCTACCGATGCTCAGCTCACTCCTCCATTCCTACCACAATGCCTTTGCGGAAGCCACGTTCCCAGCAGGAAGCCTCCATTCATTCTAGCTGGCCAGCTCCAACCAGCCCATCAAAACCCAACTTTATCCCTACTCTACCATGGAGACATCTTGAACCCTGCAATCCTCAGCTAACCCTCCTTCCCCAGAACTCACAGCACTCATTTTCTGCACCAGTTCTTTGGGCTCCCAGCATATGCCAGATGGTAAAGTCTTTAGATTATCGCTCTGTATTATCTTTTAACTCAATAAATGTGGAATGAATAGATAAAATATTACAGTGCAGCACTGAAATATCCCAGAACTATACATTTGGGCTCCTTGTTTACAATTACCTTAATGCTCTTCTCTGTATAGTGTTTGCTGTTCAAACAGATCTATCTTCAGATGAACTGGTTTAAGGTTAGAATGAATTAGCTAAGGCAGTGTTGGTCATTTGCAGGGAGAGACTGTTATGTTCAGTATGGGCTTGGCTTGCTGACTCTCAAACAAGATGAACCAGGATGGAACCGTGAGACAGAATGCTGCATTTTGTATGCCGTAAAAACACAGTCCAGAACATAAATTGGTTTGGTTATGTTTTCTTCTACAGAGGAGCTATTCGCTAGCACTCTGATTTCTTTGCAGAGACATCTGTGTCTATTTTGTAAGCTTTTGATAAATTAACTTGGGGAACAGGTCTACTGAGGAAAACTGTTCTTTTCATCACTGAGGATTGTTAGTGCCTCAGTAATGATGTAACTCCACAGTTAGGGCCACAGCATCTGGAAATCTTTTCATCAGGATTGTTAGTGCCTCAGTAATGATGTAACTCCACAGTTAGGGCCACAGCATCTGGAAAGGCAGGCAGTGTTGGTCCTAGTCAAGAGAAAAAACAATCAAATTAGCAGTCAGTATCAACACTCCTGAAATCCAGATAAGGATAACGTGTATATCTGTACGTTCCACTGGGTAACCCTCAGGCACTCACAGTTGACCTTCATGGGTGGATGAGAGCACCTTTCCTTTCATCTCCCTCCCTCTCCTTCCTTCTCCCTTGAACCTTTCTTTTTTCTCAACCCCACACCCCATGACTCAATCCAAAATATAGTCCTCAAAAGGTTCTAGTGTCTCTCCTGAGTCCACTTCATTGAGAAATGTTGGGTCTTTACAGTGTGCCTGGTAGAAGACTTCAAGCTTTTCTGAGTCTATCATGTGAATGAAACAAATAGATATCTTTCTACTTAATACAGATAATTTCTCACAGCATAATTTTGATGTATTATTGTACTAATAATATTCTGTTTCTAATCTCCCTAACACTCCGCATACCAACAAGGAAATGAGTGATAGAGAAAGGGATGAAGAGAAAATGTTCTCAGACCACAAAGAGATGATGAAGATGATTATGGCAAAAATTATGTACCAAGCCTCTACTAAGAGCTTTGCATGTAACATATCTCATTTAAATAACACAACATCTGTATTACAGATGTGTTTGAGTATTAGATGGAGTATTACAGCATCAGTAACTTGATGTCCTGGTTCTTGACCAGTTTGTTCTCAGATCCATCTCCTGGTCTTCCCTCACTCTGACCTACATCACAAGGGACTACATTTCAGGGTGTTTCGCCGACAGCCTATGTCTAAGTTCAGCCTGTGGAATATACTGGAGGGGATTGGAGGGTGGGAAGGAGTAGTCAGGGTATCTCCCCACTCCTGCCTCAGCAGTACCTCTGGCAGTGGCATCTCCTCTGTGGCTCCAGCTTTCCCCGGACAGTCCTATAACATCACCTCCTCCTTTTGTCCCTCTACTCGTAAGGAAGATTGTGGCTTCCTCTATCTAGTTGTTGCCATCCTCTCCCTAGCCCTGTTTGTCATTGTTTGGCTTCTAAACATTAACATTAGTAATATTAATTGTCATTAATATTAGTAATTAACATGCATAGTACATTCCTTTTATTAAATATTTTTGGCTTAAAATACCAAATGTGTTTCGTTTTTTTAATTTTTCTTTATTGGGCTCTGATTCACTTGTCCCAGGTCACACAGCTGGAACATTATAAAGCTAGAATTCTAATCTGTGTGTATCTAACTTCAGACCTATGTTCTTAACCACTATACTTATCTCCTGGATCTTAAATTTAAAAATCAGTAAAATAATATTTGATTTTAGGCCTAGATGTATGAATTTGTTATTAAATGTCATCCTAATTTGGTGAAGTTTGACCTAAAGCCATAAGGTTCAGTGTTGAGTCATCTTTTGCAGCATGGAAAATCCACAGTTGCTTTCTTAAATTGTGCAGGGTAAAGTTTTGCTACTCAAAGGGTGGTCTTAGTTCCAGCAGGATTAATATCACCTGGGAGACTTTTAGAACAACGCAGAACCCTGGGTCTGATGACAATGTGTTTTAACAAAATCCCCAGGTGACTTATATACACAATAAAGTTTGAGAAACACTGTGAAAAGAATGTGATTTGAGTAAAGAATAAAGCAAAAGCATCCTTAAAATTTAAAGACTAGGACCATTAAAAAGTTTGTAAGTCTGTGTTTTTCCAAATTTAGCAGCCACTGTGTTCCAGCCGTTATCCCAGCTTACAAATGAGTTATGTTCAACATTCTAGTTGTTGGTACAATTTTGGGAATCATTTCCTCATGAGAACTGTGTTATGGATCTTAATTAGGTTTACAGGCTAGCCCCTTAGAACTTAGGTTAAATCATGTTATGAAGAGTATCAGGTTGACTGTAGTAGGAAGTAAAAGAAAACTCTCTTTTTTCTTGGCTACAAAGTTTTTTGTTTGTTTGTTTTACACGCTTTGGCATCATGCTACTCCACCCAGGGTGCTGCTTTCCCACTTGATCATTCCTCTCCCGGTATCAGCCCTCTGTGGCCCTTACCCAGGCCAGCTGTGTCCCCAAAGTGCTCCAAACAGAGCTAACACCATGCTGCCTTCATCCGTTCCCACATTTCTCAGCACAGGTTGTGTTGGCAAGGAGTTATGAAAGTAATGAACTTTAATTCAAACTAATGAGTGGATAACTAGTCATTTAAACGCCCTTTGAGGATTTACATAATTGTAATGGGATAGTTGTTAGCTCAATTAAATCTCTAATTTGTGGAATTTCACCTAATATAATAAATGGAACAGAAACAAGTTCAAGACATGGAGGTGACTTGGTGACTGTGTTCCTAACCACTATACTTATCTCCTGGAACTTAAATTGGTCCTTGGGAGCACACCCTTGAGAACTCCCCATTCACTTTCCTTGATCATCATAGCTTCTTTCCTTCATCTGCTCTAAATTTGTTGTTGCCATGGGTTTTCTTTTTACAGTGGTTCCCCTGGCATAGGACAAAGATTTCCTGTCTGAATATGTGATTTGCTTATAATTCAGGATTACCTGTAATGCAAAAATCAATCGATTGGTTCCTTACTCTATTACTTATCCATCTCTTGTAACAAATTACCCCAAACTTAGTGGCTTAAAATAACAAACCTTTCTTATCTCACAGATTTCGTGAATTAGCTGAGTGCCTCTGACTCAGGATCTCTCATGAAGTTGCAGTCAAGCTGCTGCCTGGGTCAGCAGTTAATTTAATTCTTATTTAATTCTTGACTGAGAGAGGATCCACTTTCAAGTTCACTCTAAGTTACTGATAGACTTCAGTTCCTTACCACATTGGACCTCTCCAGAGGCTGCCTGAATATTCTTGCACATGGTATCTGGCTTCCATCTTACAAGGGCTGCTTCATGACATGGCAACTGTCTTTTCTCAGAGCCTAGATTCAAGAGGGAGAGACAGAGAGACAGTGCACCCATGCAGGCCACAGTCTTTTTATAACCTAATCTCAGAAGTGATATCTCATCACTTCTGTAGTATTCTTCTTTCTAGAAGCAAGTCACTAAGTCAAGCCCACACTCAAGGACAGAAGAATTAAGTTGCATCTCTTAAGGAGAGGAGTATCAAAAAATGTATGGACACATGTTTAAAACCAACACACCTACAGAATAAGTGGGTGCAGTGGCCAGATCTTTCTTCTACCAGATTTGAATTCTGTAGTGTTTGTGCCTCTGGTGTGTTGATATGTGGATAGAGCACTGTCATAGGAGTTAGAATCTATTGTTAGTCCCAGATGCTATCTTTACAAGCAATGTGATCTTAAGAATTACCTATTTTTTTGGAGTTGGAAGAGATGTTATTCTTATTTCACTCTCTGGAAATTGGGGATATTGATGCCTATTCTGACTATAAACATCAACAATTTTGTGATGCTCTAATGAGGTAATGTATTTGAACACACTTTGGAATATGCCAGGCCAGCAGCAGTTCTGAGGTTGGTTTACTTCATCTTCTCTACTCTTTGCATCATAACTGTATCTCAGGATTAGAGGGGCTTGGTAAATTCCCTACCTTCTCCTTTCGATCAGTGGCTGCTCCTTTAAGGTTCAATAAATAAAACTTTTCTGTCCTACTGTTTTCTTTTGTTTTGTTTTTCCAAAGACTCTTCTTTTCCTTGTAAGAGCATTTTCAGGTTCACAACAAAATTGAGAGAAAGGTACAGAGATTTTCCATGTACCCACTACCCTCACATGTGCATTTACCAGAATGGTACATTTGTAACCAAGGGTGAACCTACACTGGCATATCATAATCACCCAAATCCATAGCTTAATTTAGGGTTCACTCTTGGTGCTGTACGGTCTATAAGTTTGGACAAATGTACAATACCTTAACCATCATTATAATATCATACAGAGTATTTTCATTCCCCTAAAAATTCTCTGTTCTCTGCCTATTATTTTCACATTCCACCCCAGGCAACCATGGATATGTTTATTGTCTCCATAGTTTTGCTGTCCCACTATTTTTAAAAACTCTCTTCCAATTTTCACAATTTGGTCTCTAAGACCTTTAGCTATTGAAATCTTACTAAGAAATGTGTTTATGGATCCAATGCCACATACCCAGATGGCCTCAGGGTTTAAGTTTGCTCCTTATCCTCTGACACAGTTCTCTTGACCTTTCATTTTCCATAGTAAAAAAGCCATATTGGGCTTCCCTGGTGGCGCAGTGGTTGAGCCTCACCTGCCGATGCAGGGGACACGGGTTCGTGCCCCGGTCCAGGAAGATCCCACATGCCGCACAGCGGCTGGGCCTGTGAGCCATGGCCGCTGGGCCTGCGCGTCCGGAGCCTGTGCTCTGCAGTGGGAGAGGCCACAGCGGTGAGAGGCCCACGTATCGCAAAAAAAAAAAAAAGCCATATTAAGTCTTTCTTCTTCTTGGAAACTTAATGTTCCTTTCAATAGTCCATATAAGGATTCTAATAATTAGACCCTTTACCCAACACCCAGCTTCCATTTGTAGGTTGGTCCTCCAGACTTACTAGGTTCTGCGGTTACGGGAATGTTTTCTTCTTATTCTCATTGACTGAACTTCTGATCCTTTGTCAATGCATGTTCTCTCAAATAATTGTATCCTTCCTAAGTTCTTTGCCTCTTCTGCTAACCTATTTCTCTAAGCAGCTATACTCCTATGTGATGAAGTGGAGAAGGCAAAGCAATGGGATGGATAGACGGGAGGACTTAATCTTGGTAATTTACCAATTATGATGTTTATCAGTATTCCCATTGGTAAAATGGAGTTCACAGCATCTGCCTTAGAGTGTTGTGAAAATTTGATGAGTTAAAAACAGTAGTTGTGTCCTCCTTATAAGTTTCAGGTATGGCAAGGAGGATTGACCTGAATTAAAATTAGCTAGGGGGCTTTTAAAATATGCATGTTTGAAGCTTCTCCTAAGAAAAGTTCTGGGGGTGAAGTTAGAGAATGTGCATTTTGTGCTCCATGGTGATTCTCATGGACAATAAAATTTGAGAATTATTGCTCCTAGGGCAATGCCCTGGGCTCACAGGTCCTAGCAAAGAGATTCTTAGACAAGTAGGCTTTTTTTTTTTTTTTCCCAATAGGTGAGACAAGTAGCCTTTTTATTCTATGGGCTGAATTGTTCCAGGGTTAATAAAGAACAGGCTTATCATGACACAAGCCATTTTACTGACTTAAGGGAGATAATATACTTAGAAGAAGGGGATGTATAACTCCTTGAAGAGCTGCCTTCTCTATCCAAATTAGAGGTATACCAAGTACATGGATTTCTTTCTTTCTGAAATTTCTCTGGCCTCTCTTTCCACTTTTTTTTTTTTTAAGGAGTATCTACCTAAATATGCCCTTGGCTTTTCAGTATTTCTTCTGCTTTCAGTGCATTTGTGACCTCATTTACCACCTTAACTCCAAGTACATTATATACATTTTTATTGACTTTGGAGTTGCAGAATGCTTTAAGTCTATTTATCATAGACTTAAAAGCAGCTTCTCAACTTCCCTGCTGTCACCAGTATTATAAGAAAATAATATAGCAGACTGCTATAATGGGGTCCATCTTTCACAAACCTTTTCTTTCTCTTATTCACCTATTGCTGGTTTCAAGCAGGCTGAAGCATTGCCTTCTGGAAGTGGATGGCAAGAAGTGGACCTTAAGAGGAAAATTCAAGGCTCAGAGAAGGCTCAGAATATTTTTTCAGCATCTAACAACATGATTAAATGTTCCATACATGCAATTAGTAGAGAATAGGGAAGAATAAAAAATTTAGGTCATATTATAAATCATTGAATGGTTGGTAAATATTTGTGATTTTACTCATCCACTGCTTGGAGGGCAGGAAAAAAAAACACATAAATCAAGGATCATGTGTAAAAGATTGGAACGAGAACAATGGATTTATAGTGAGAGGAAGTGTGTTCGAGTTCTAACACTAGCAGTTAGTAGTTGTGTGTACTTGGGCATGTTATTGAAGCTTTCAGTTTCCTCAGGTGAGAAATAGTGGCAATGCTGTATTCATAGGTTGCTTTGAGGATTCAGTGAAGTGATGTGAAGACAGCTGTACATATACTAAAATAATGTTTTCCCCTATATTTAGAAAAAATGCAAAACATTCAGTTTATTTATCCCTAGATGATGAGTCAGTGCCCTGACTCTCTCCCATCTTCCCCCTTCACCCTGAGATGGAAACTTCCTGTCCTAATTTGCTGAGGATCCCACCCCTCCTAGCTCTGTCCCTCTGGTTGATCCTTCTACACTTTGGAGTCACCACTCTTGCCTCCTTTCCTCCTTCCCCTGTGTAGTCTTAGCCTGTTTTCTTGTTTTTAAAGGGAAAAAGCCAGCTTTGCAAACATGCCTCCAAGACTTCACTTAGGTCTGTGGTTTCTCTGAATCCTTGTTTCTGGTGGGTGTGGTGCAGGGGAGGAAAACAGCTCCTTGAATATTAGTAACAGGGAACAAAAGAACAATGGAAACAATCTGATATGTACTACAGAATAGCACCTCGTTGAGTGTAGATCTTGCATTCTTCCCAGTGTTAAGTTTGAAGTGACAAGTCAACCAACTACTGAAAGTGGATGAAGGCATCAGACTAGAGATCAGGTCAAACATCAGATAGGATTATGGATTTGGTGCCATCGGAAGTGTAGTGATAGTAGAAACCATGTGGGAGGACAAGCCCACCCAGGAAAGCCCTAAGAGCTGAGGGCCAAGAACTGAATCAGAGAGAGGTTTATATTCCAGGGGTGGTAGGAGCTAGAACCACTGAGGAAGAGGAGTAGACAGAAAGAAGCAGAAGATTCCACTTCCTCTTAGTTCCACTGAGAACTAAGTGTTTCAAGAAGAAAATATTGTTACGTCTTCTCTTCTTACTGATCCCCTGGGTGCTGATAATTTGCACATCTAGGGAAGCAATAAGAATTGAGAATTAAAAGAAACTACTTAAAATGACATTTTAAACTTGATTACCATTTTCCTTAAATTATTTTTCATTTGGAAACACTTTTGCCTAAAGGTATCAAAGTGCGTGTGCTTTATCCTTGTCTTATACAATTACTTATGAAGTCTGTGGGACAAGGGTCACTGTGGAGGTGGTGCCACTCTGAGTCTGTACTTACGTAAGGGAAGCAAATAAAGTAAGAGTGGTCAGTGTGTCACTGAGAGCCTCTATCAGTTTCTCAGAATGCCCTAACACATTGAGTGGCTTAAAAACCAGAAATTTATTCTCTCACTGTCCTGGAGGCTAGAAGTCTGAAATCAGCGGGTCTTCAGGGTCATGTTCCTTCTGAAGGCTCTAGGGATAAAATATTTTCTTACCTCTTTCTAGCTTCTAGCAGTTGCCAGCAGTCCTTGGTGTTGCTTGGCTCATAGCTACATTGGATCCAAATTACTTCTTTTGTCATCTGGCCTTCTTCCCCCTCTGTGTCTTCGCATGTTCTTCTTATAACAATGCCAGCCATTGGATCTGGGGCCCACCCTAATCCAGATGACTCCATCTTAATGAATTATATCTGCAAACACCCTGTTTCTAAATAAGGTCACATTCTGAGGTTCTGGGTAGACATGAAACTTGGGGGATAGTATGCAACTCAATATGGAGCCTTTTATCTGCCTTATGTACATGTAATGTAGAAAATGTAATGTATGGAGCTGGCCAGGTTGAGGCAAACCTGATGAATCCACTAAAGGTTTTTCTACTGAAGCTTCAGTTCCCATAAACTTGGTTACTGACTCTTGCCAGATTGGACCCTTGTCTGTGTATTTGAGATATTGCATGAAAAACAGATACATATTTTTTTCTAAGAGTAGAATGCTTTTCTGGTTCTATAGCAGCAGGGTGTGTACTGATTATAGACAGAATTCTGAAATGTTTATGCCCTTCAGATGCCCTTAGTAAATGTGTGTGATCTTGAATCTCAGTGGCAGTTATTTTGTAGATTTGTACCTACTATAGCTGCTATGTGTGAGATCCTGCCAAGTTATTATTCTATATGTACTAGAACTAACCAGAGATAATATAAATCAAATTCTGCTCTTTCATGTGCAACAAATTTGAATTTAAATAACAGATGGTTTCAAATAGTTTTCTGAAATCAGACCTGCAAGAATAATTAGAAGGAATAATCTGTTTAATACTGATAAGATTTTTGAAATGTAAATGGAAATTTTTAAATGAGAAAATATTCATTAAAGAAAAATCTGCCAACAGGTGAGATAATAGATCTTGGAAAGTTTTAACAGGTCATAAATCTGTAAAAAGAATTACAGTTAAACAAATTTTAATGATTTTGCATGGGCCCAAAATCTTATCCGTAGCTCACGGAATAGGAAGAAATAAAGAGTAATAAGCCTTTCCTTTGGTTCATGAGTAAAGAAAAAAGTTAGGAAAGGTTGTAGGCTGTCTCTGAGACTCAGTTACCTTTTTAAAAATAGGAAAAATGCTGCCTGAAGTGTACAGTGATTACTGGTTAAAGGGGTCATGTGAGATAGCATTACACAGAAGGGCATAGAAACTGAACAGAATTAGACATGTGCAAAGTAATTGAGTGATTGATGA
Organism: Lipotes vexillifer; assembly: GCF_000442215.2. Lineage (NCBI taxonomy): Eukaryota > Metazoa > Chordata > Mammalia > Artiodactyla > Lipotidae > Lipotes > Lipotes vexillifer. Next base: position 554,643 of record NW_006791661.1, read on the forward strand.
AGATGAGAATATGGTGTACAGCAAGACTAGAGGAAAAATATAGAACATTATGAAAAATGACAAAGGACTTTCTATACCATCAGCTCTGTTCTCTCATTGGCACCAGATATGTAATTCCAAATTCTGTATATATCCTAAGAGACATTCTATTGGCATTTCACACTATATAAAATGCAATGTCTTATCTTACTTCTTATGGCTGTTTTTCCTCTTCTGATCTCATTACTTTTCATGGAAGCAACAGTTCAGTCAAGGCTGAATTCATAGGGAATCTTGAATGCTTTCATCCTTGCTTTCTAAAAATAATTTCAATTGACATTTTCTCTCTGCTATGCCTCCCTAATTCTCTCATCTATTCCCTTTCTGTCCATCTCCACTTCAGATCCCATATTTAGATGTATTACCACATTCAGAAAATCATTGTTTCTGCTTTCTTATTCGTTCAACATACCAGATTGGGCCTCCAAATGCGTGGTTTTGATTTTGTCATGTTACTACTTAAATATATTCAGTTTCTTTCTAATGCTGCATAGTTTTTTGCTTCCTAAGTAATTGCCTTTCCATATCCTGTGTTCAAACTAAAGCATTCTACGTGTCATTCTATGAATTAGGACTCTGCATTACTGCATCTGTATTGATTCACACCATTTACTCTGAAATAATTTCTCTCTCATTCTTACTGTAGACACTCAGAAGTATTAAGGTGAGCAAATATCTATTTTTGTAATTGGATAACACTGAGCTATCATACTGTCATTTGGCCGAAGTCAACTACTTATGTGCTTCTGACTTTGTAGTGCAGCGTAATCATGCTTTATCTATCTAGCAGCAAAACACTTCACCTATTTAGGGACAATCCCATTGTTGACCTTGGTGGGAAGCAGGTGCTTATTCCCTCCTATAGTAGTTCATGGAGCTCAGAATACACCCTTCATGGTATTTACTTCCATGAAACTGCCTTAGCAGCTATCTGTAGCTGTCTTCTCAATTCTATAATTTCAATGCATGCCTTTTTTGCTTGTTTGTCAGATTAATTTGTTTCATCAAGTGTAATGAAAAAGATGTGAGCAGCAGAATCAGGGAACTATCTTAGTAGGTGTGGCATTTGATCTGGGCCATGAAGGATTAACATGTCCTTGAAGGAATAGATATAACATTATCAATCATACCTTAATACAGTTATTTTGAGGTAAGAGTTATTGAATGTTTACTGTATGTTAAGATTTTCATTCATTTTGTTTTTAACTTTCAAGTAACTCTTTAATGATGGTATATAGCAGGCACTATTAGTTGTCTGTCAAAATTTTATTTTGACATCTTTCTCAGTAAGAGAACCCTGATTTTGTGTTGGGTAGCAGTGTACTCAGCAAAAGTATTTGGTCTTCCAGTTTTCCACGCAACAAGGTGTGACCCTGTTTCTTAGTTTTGGCCAGTGGAACTTAAGTGATAGTCCCTTGAATAGAGTGCCTTTCTGAATAAAAATGCAAAGTATTGCAAAGGGAAATATTTTGGCCCCCTTTCCCTTGTTTCTGCCTCAAACTCAAAGCTACATATCAAGAATGATAGAAAGTGTCTATTCAGGTCCTTTGCTCATTTTTTTTCTTTTTTTCTTTTTTTTGCTATTGAGTTGCATGAGTTTCTTGTATATTTTGGATATAACCCCCAGTTATATATGTGGCTTAGAAATATTTTCTCCCATTCCATAAGTTGCCTTTTCATTTTGTTGATGGTTTCCTGTACTGTAAGATTTTTTAATTTGATGTAGCCACATTTATTTATTTTTGTTATAGACATTTTTCCAAAGACATACAGGTGGTCAACAGGTATATGAAAAGGTGTTTAACATCACCAATTATGAAGGAAATGCAAATCAAAACCACAGTGAGAGATCACCCCACACCTTTTAGAACATTTACTATCAAAAAGACAAGAGATAAAACATGCTGGCAGGGATGTGGAGAAAAAGGAACCCTTGTACCCCTGTTGGTGGGAATGTAAACTCTACAGCCTCTATGGAAAACAGCACGGAGGGACCTCAAAAAACTAAAAATCGAACTACCATACGATCTAGCAATCCACTTCTGGGTGTATATCCAAAGAAAATAAAATCATTATCTTGCAGAGATATCTGCACTCCCCTGTTCACTGCAGCATTATTCACAAAAGCCAAAGTACAGAAACAACCTAAGTGTCCATCAGTTAATGAATGGATAAAGAAAATGTGGTATACAATGGACTACTCTTCAGCCTTAAAGGATATCCTGCCATTTGTGACAACACAGATAAATCTGGAGAGCAGTATGCTAAGTGAAATAAGCCAGACAGAGAAAAACAAATTCTGCATGGCATCAATTATATGTGAATCTAAAGAAAAAGTTGAACTCATAGAAACAGAGAGTAGAATGGTGGTTGCCAGGGGCTAGAGGGGTGGAGGGAATGGGGAGAGTTTGGTAAAAGGATACAAATTTTCAGTTATGAGATGAATAAGGGTCGAGGATCTAATGTATAACGTAGTGACTGTAGTTGTTAATACTGTATTCTTTAATTGAAACTTTCTAAGAGGGTATAACTTACTGTTCTCACCAAAAAAAAAAAAAAAGGGGGGAGGGAAGAATGTATACAGATGGCAAATAAATATATGAAAAGAAGCTTCACATCATATGTCATCAAGGAAACATAAATTAAAACAACAGTGAGATACCATTATAAGCCTATTAAAATGGCCAAAACCTAGAACGCTGACAACACCAAATCCTGGTGAGGATGTAGAACAACAGGAAGTCTCATACATTGCTGGTAGGAATTCAAAATGGTATAGCCGCTTTGGAGACTGTTTGGCACTTGTTACAAAACTAACTATACTCTTATTATACCATCCAGCGGTCGTGCTCCCTGGAATTTAGTAAAACGAGTTGAAAACTGTGTCCACACAAAAACCTGCATCAGGATGTTTATAGCGGCTTTATTCAAAATTTGAAAAACTTGGAAGAACCAACATGTCCCTCAGTAGGTGAGTGAATAAACATACTGTGCTACATCTAAACAACAGAATATTATTCAGCGTTAAAAAGAAATGAGGTTTCAAGCCATGACAAGACATGGAGGAAACTTGAATGCATATTGCTTAGAGAGGGAAGTCAATCTGAAAAGGTTACATACTGTATGATTCCAACTATATGACATTCTGGAAAAAACAAAACTGGGGACAGTAAAAAGATCAGTGGTTTCTGGGGTGGAGGAGGGATAAATGGGCAGAACACAGAGGATTTTTAGGGTTATAAAATAATATTATATTAAAAGGATAAATTTACATCACTATACATTTGCCCAAAACCATAGATTTACAGCACTAAGAGTGAACCTTAAGGTAAACTATGACCTTTGGGTAATTATTATGTACTTCCATTCTTGGTAACAAAGGTACCACTCTGGTGAGCAATGTTGATAGTGGGGAAAGCTGTATGTGTGTGGACCCAGGAGGTATATGGGAGATCTCTGTACCTTCTTTCAGTTTTTGCTGTGAACCTAAAACTGCTCTAACAAAGTGAAGTATTAAAAAAACAAAAAACACACACACACAAATGGTGAGTCAGAAAGATAGAGAAGGATATTGACCCATTGATGACAGTGAGTGGTACAGTGGAGCCACTGTACCACCCTTGAGCTGCCTGCCTCTGATTTCTTATTTTATGGGAAAAAGAGTAGTGACTTAAACATATGGAAATTGATTTAAATATTTTGCTGCATGTAGCCAAATGCAATTCTAATATTAGAAAACAGTATAAATAACTTGCTTAAATAAATATCCTAGTTTATAATGGGAATGTCAAGATTTGTATCCATGTAAATATTTTACCTGTTGTGTCCATATTTTTAACCAATGATAACAGCTTATTCAGAATCAGATACATAAATTATTTTTCAAAGTGAAATTGTCCGCCATTCTAGTATAAAATGTTATAGCTCCTTAGAAGGGATTTTGTTTTCCTCTCAGGAATAAAATTTATTTTGTACTTTAGAAATTTTGCCTGGGAATGCTAAGATTCCATCAGGTTCTGAGAGTTTTGTGAACCAGGTATAACTGTAAATAATGGACTCTTTTAAACCAACCCACCAGAATTCAAAAATCCAAAGGAGCATGTTTACTCAAAGTAGTAAGCTGAGGAGGCTACATTCTTATTTCTACAATGCTTCTTCCTGTTTACCAAAATCCCTGGGCAATCTTGTTTGAGAAGTGACTATCCAGTCAGTCTATGAGCCTCATAGTAATTAGTTTTATGGCTTCATTTTCAAGTGAAAATAAATTGACCATCTGCCTTAGTTACAGATTTGATTCCAAATTGCTTTGGGGGGTTTTAAAAATAAAATCATCAACAAAATAATGAAGATTTATTACACTTTGGCATAATAAAAATACCACGTACCTGCCCCCTGCACCCCCAGCACTTACCTCATACCTTGTACTGTAGCCACACCACCCCTCTACCTTTGTTCCCTTCACTCTCTCATCTTTAGGCCTCTTCCCAGGCTCTTTCCTCTCTCTGACTTTCCTTTCCTCCATTCATTCCTGAAAGTGTCCTCCATGCCATCCTGGATGCAGATCATCCAAACCTCTTTGATACAATCTTTCCAGTTCCTCCCTCTTTCCTATTTGGATCCCATCTTCTGTACTCTCCTAATCTCTTGTTTGTGTATTTTGCTGCTGTTACAGTTACTTACATATATGCTGTTTCTTCTATGGGTTTGTAAGCTCCCATGGAGCATCATAGAGACAAGATCAGAGGTAAAATGGGTCTGAAAATTGCTGAAAAGAAATTTTCTTGTCAGGCCCTTAATATTACAGATGAAGAAATTGAGGCCTGAGAAGGTTAAGGGGTGAAGGCTGTATATTAGGTTCCTCCGAATCCATTACATCTTGCTTTGCATTCTATACGGAACCAAGTACAGAGGTATATCCAGCGTAGATACTCAGTGATTGTTAAATTAGATTTTTAAAAATCAAATTGGTAACTGGTAAAAATTAAAATGTGTAGACAACAGGAAGATACTGGAACTGACCAAAAATGATACCCCACATCCAAAGACAAAGGAGAAGCCACAATGAGATGGTAGGAGGGGCGCAATCACAATAAAATCAAATCCCGTAACCACTGGGTGGGTGACTCACAAACTGGAGAACACTTATACCACAGAAGTCCACCCACTGGATTGAAGGTTCTGAGCTCCATGTCAGGCTTCCGAACCTGGGGGTCTGGCAACGGGAGGAGGAATTCCTAGAGAATCAGACTTTGAAGGCTAGCAGGATTTGATTGCAGTACTTTGACAGGACTGGGGGAAACAAAGACTCCACTCTTGGAGGGCACACACAAAGTGGTGTGCGCATTGGGACCCAGGGGAAGGAGCAGTGACCCCATAGAGACTGAACCAGACCTACCTGCTAGTGTTGGAGGGTCTCCTGCAAAGGCGAGGTGTGGCTCTGTCTCACCGTGAGGACAAGGACACTGGCAGCAGAAGTTCTGGGAAGTCCTCCTTGGCATGAGCCCTCCCAGAGTCCGCCATTAGCCCCACCAAAGAGCCCCAATAGGCTCCAGTGTTGGGTCGCCTCAGGCCAAACAACCAACAGGGAAGGGACCCAGCCCCACCCATCAGCAGACAAGCGGATTAAAGTTTTCCTGAGCTCTGCCAACCAGGACAACAATCAGCTCTACCCACCACCAGTCCCTCCCATCAGGAAACTTCCACAGGCCTCTTAGATAGCCTCATCCACCAGAGGGCAGACAGCAGAAGCAAGAAGAGCTACAATCCTGCAGCCTGTGAAACAAAAACCACATTCACAGAAAGATAGACAAGATGAAAAGGCAGAGGGCTATGTACCAGATGAAGGAACAGAATAAAACCCCAGAAAAACAACTAAATGAAATGGAGGTAGGCAACCTTCCAGAGAAAGAATTCAGAATAATGATAGTGAAGATGATCCAGGACCTCGGAAAAAGAATGGAGGCAAAGATTGAGATGATGCAAGGAATGTTTAACAAAGATCTAGAAGAATTAAAGAACAAACAAACAGAGATGAACAATACAATAACTGAAATGAAAAATACACTAGAAGGAATCAGTAGCAGAATAACTGAAGCAAAGAACGGATAAGTGACCTGGAAGACACAATGGTTGAATTCCCTGCTGTAGAACAGAATAAAGAAAAAAGAATGAAAAGAAATGAAGACAGCCTAAGAGACTTCTGGGACAATATTAAACACAACAACATTTGCATTTTAGGGGTCCCAGAAGGAGAAGAGAGAGAGAAAGGACCCGAGAAAATATTTGAAGAGATTATAGTTGAAAACTTCCCTAACATGGGAAAGGAAATAGCCACCCGAGTCCAGGAAGTGCACAGAGTCCCATACAGGATACACCCAAGGAGAAACACACTGAGACACATAGTAATCAAATTGGCAAAAATTAAAGACAAAGAAAAATTATTGGAAGCAGCAAGGGAAAAATGACAAATAATATACAAGGGAATTCCCATAAGGTTAACAGCTGATTTCTCAGCAGAAACTCTACAGGCCAGAAGGATGTGGCATGATATACTTAAAGTGATGAAAGGGAAGAACCTACAACAAGATTACTCTACTCATCAAGGATCTCATTCAGATTCGATGGAGAAATCAATTCAGCACCACCAAACCAGCTCTACAACAAATGCTAAAGGAACTTCTCTAAGTGGGAAACACAAGAGAAAGAAAGGACCTACAAAAACAAACCCAAAACAATTAAGAAAATGGTAATAGGAACATACATATTGATAATTACCTTAAATGTGAATGGATTAAATGCTCCAGCCAAAAGAAACAGACTTGCTGAATAGATACAAAAACAAGACCCATATATATGCTGTCTACAAGAGACCCACTTCAGACCTAGGGACACATACAGATTGAAAGTGAGGGGATGGAAAAAGATATTCCATGCAAATGGAAATCAAAGAAAGCTGGAGTAGCAATACTCATAACAGATAAAATAGACTTTAAAATAAGGAATGTTACAAGAGGCAAGGAAGGACACTACAGAATGATCAAGGGATCAATCCAAGAAGAATATATAACAATTATAAGTATATATGCACCCAACATAGGAGCACCTCAATACATAAGGCAACTGCTAACAGCTGTAAAAGAGGAAATGGACAGTAGCACAATAATAGTGGGGGACTTAAACACCTCACTTACACCAATGGACAGATCATCCAAACAGAAAATTAATAAGGAAATACAGGCTTTAAATGACACAATAGACCAGATAGATTTAACTGAAATTTATAGGACATTCCATCCCTAAAGAGCAGATTACACTTTCTTCTCAAGTGTGCACGGAACATTCTCCAGGATACATCACATTTTGGGTCACAAATCAAGCCTCAGTAAATTTAAGAAAATTGAAATCATATCAAGCATCTTTTCTGATCACAACTCAATGAGATTAGAAATGAATTACAGGGGAAAAAATGTAAAAAACACAAACACATGGAGGCTAAACAATATGTTACGAAATAACCAAGAGATCACTGAAGAAATCAAAGAACTCAAAAAATACCGGGAGACAAATGACAATGAAAACATGGCGATCCGAAACCTATGGGGTGCAGCAAAAACAGTTCTAAGAGGGACGTTTATAGCTATACAAGCCTACCTCAAGAAACAAGAAAAATCTCACATAAACATTCTAACCTTACAACTAAAGGAGCTAGAGAAAGAAGAACAAACAAAACCCACAGTTAACAGAAGGAAAGAAATCATAAAGATCAGAGCAGAAATAAATGAAGTAGAAACAAAGAAAACAATAGCAAAGATCAATAAAACTAAAAGCTGGTTCTTTGAGAAGATAAACAAAATTGATAAACCATTAGCCAGACTCAGCAAGAAAAAGAGGGAGAGGACTCAAATCAATAAAATTAGAAATGAAAAAGGAGAAGTTACAACAGACACTGCAGAAATACAAAGCATCCTAAGAGACTACTACAAGCAACTCTATGCCAATAAAATGGACAACCTACAAGAAATGGGCAAATTCTTAGAAAGGTATAACCTTCCAAGACTGAACCAAGAAGACATAGAAAATATGAACAGACCAATCACAGGTAATGAAACTGAAACTGTGATTAAAAATCTTGCAACAGGGCTTCCCTGGTGGTACAGTGGTTGAGAGTCCGCCTGCCGAAGCATGGGACACGGGTTCGTGCCCTGGTCCGGGAAGATCCCACATACCACAGAGCGGATAGGCCCATGAGCCATGGCCACTGAGCCTGCGCATCCAGAGCCTGTGCTCTGCAACGGGAGAGGCCACAATAGTGAGAGGCCCGCGTACCGCAAAAAAAAAAAAAAAAAAAAAAAATTGCAACAAACAAAAGTCCAGGACCAGATGGCTTCACAGGTGAATTCTATTAAACATTTAGAGAACAGCTAACACCCATCCTTCTTAAACTCTTCCAAAAACCTGCAGAGGAAGGAACACTCCCAAACACATTCTGTGAGGCCACCATCACCCTGATACCAAAACCAGACAAAGATACTACAAAAAAAGAAAATTACAGACCATCATCACTGATGAATATAGATGCAAAAATCCTGAACAAAATACTAGCAAACAGAATCCAACAGCACATTAAAAGGATCATAAACCATGATCAAGTGGGATTTATCCCAGGAATGCAAGGATTCTTCAATATATGCAAATCAATAAATGTGATACACCACATTAACAAATTGAAGAAGAAAAATCATATGATCATATCAATAGATGCAGAAAAAGCTTTTCACAAAATTCAACACCCATTTATGATAAAAACTCTCCCGAAAGTGGGCATAGAGGGAACCTACCTCAACATAATAAAGACCATTTATGACAAACCCACAGCAAACATCATCTCAACGGTAAAAACCTGAAAACATTTCCTCTAAGATCAGGAAGAAAACAAGGATATCCACTCTCACCACTGTTGTTCAACATAGTTTTGGAAGTCCTAGCCACAGCAATCAGAGAAGAAAAAGAAATAAAAGGAATACAAATTGGAAAAGGAGAAGTAAAACTGTCAGTGTTTGCAGATGACATGATACTATACATAGAGAATCCTAAAGATGCTACCAGAAAACTACTAGAGCTAATCAATGAATTTGGTAAAGTTGCAGGATACAAAATTAATGCACAGAAATCTCTTGCATTCCTATACACTAATGATGAAAAATCTGAAAGAGAAATTAAGGAAACAATCCCTTTTACCATTGCAACAAAAGAATAAAATACCTAGAAATAAACCTACCTAGGGAGACAAAAGACTTCTAAGCAGAAAACTATAAGACACTGATGCAAGAAATTAAAGATGATACCAACAGATGGAGAGAAATACCATGTTCTTGAATTGGAAGAATCAATACTGTGAAGATGAATATACTACCCAAAGCAATCTACAGATTCAATACAATCCCTATCAAATTACTAATGGCGGGCTTCCCTGGTGGCGCAGTGGTTGAGAGTCTGCCTGCCGATGCAGGGGACACAGGTTCGTGCCCCGGTCTGGGAGGATCCCACATGCTGCGGAGCGGCTGGGCCCGTGAGCCATGGCCGCTGGGCCTTTGCGTCCGGAGCCTGTGCTCTGCAACGGGAGAGGCCACGACAGTGAGAGGCCCGCGTACCACAAAAAAAAAAAAAAAAAAAAAAAAAAAATTACTAATGGCATTTTTTACGGAACTAGAACAAAAAATCTTAAAATTTGTATTGGCGACACAAAGACTCTGAATATCCAAAGCAGTCTTGAGGGAAAAAAATGTAGCTGGAGGAATCAGACTCCCTGACTTCAGAGTATACTACAAAGCTACAGTAATCAAGACAGTGTGGTACTGGCCCAAAAACTGAAATATAGGTCCTTGGAACAAGGTACATAGCCCAGAGAAAAACCCATGCACCTATGGTCAACTAATCTATGACAAAGGAGGCAAGGATATACAATGGGGCAAAGACAGTCTCTTCATTAAGTGGTGCTGGGAAAACTGGACAGCTACATGTAAAAGAATGAAATTAGGGCACTCCTTAACACCATACACAGAAATAAAGTCAAAATGGATTAGAGACCTAAATGTAAGACCAGACACTATAAAACTCTTAGAGGAAAACATAGGAAGAACATTCTTTGCCATAAGTAACAGCAAGATCTTTTTTCATCCACCTCCAAAGTAATGGAAATAAAAACAAAAATAAACAAATGGGACCTAATGAAGCTTAAAAGGTTTTGCACATCAAACGAAACCATAAACAAGACGAAAAGACATCCCTCAAAATGGGAGAAAATATTTGCACACGAATCAACAGACAAAGGATTAATCTCCAAAATACATAAGCAGCTCATGCAGCTCAATATTAAAAATACAAGCAACCCAATCCAAAAATGGGCAGAAGACCTAAATAAATACTTCTGCAAAGAAGACATACAGATGGCCAAGAAGCACGTGAAAAACTGCTCAACATCACTAATTATTAGAGAAACGCAAAGCAAAATTACAATGAGGTATCACCTCACACCAGTTAGAATGGGCATCATCAGAAAATCTACAAACAACAAATGCTGGAGAGTGTGTGGAGCAAAGGGAACCCTCTTGCACTGTTGGTGGGAATGTAAATTGATACAGCCACTATGGAGAACAGTATGGAGGTTCCTTAAAAAACTAAAAATAGAATAACCACATGACCCATCAATCCCACTACTGGGCATATACGCAGAGAAAACCATAATTCAGAAAGACACATGCACCCCAATGTTCACTGCAGCACTATTTACAATAGCCAGGTCATGGAAGCAACCTAAGTGCCCATCAAGAGATGAATGGATAAAGAAGATGTGGTACATATATACAATGGAATATTACTCAGCCATAAAAAGGAACAAAATTGAGTTATTTGTAGTGAGGTGGATGGACCTTGAGTCTGTCTACAGAGTGAAGTAATTCAAGAAGAGAAAAACAAATATCGTATATTAACGCATATATGTAGAACCTAGAAAAATGGTACAGATGAACCAGTTTGCAGGGCAGAAGTAGAGTCACAGATGTAGAGAACAAACGTATGGACACCAACGGGGGAAAGCAGTGGGGGGTGGGGGTGGGCGTGGGCGTGGGATGAATTGGAAGATTGGGATTGACATGTATACACTGATGTGTATGAAATGGATGACTAATGAGAACCTGCTGTATAAAAAAATAAATAAAATTAAATTTAAAAATTCAAAAAAAAATTAAAATGTTTAACTGTACCAAGTTTGGGGTGGTTATAGAGAAATGAGAACTTTATACTCTGATGGGTAGAATGCAAGTTGGTGCAAACACTTTGGAGAAAATATAGTAATAAATAGTACAGGTGAAGATGTCCATTTGCCACAATATGGAAATTCCACTTCTAGGTATGTACCCTGGAGAAACCCCTTGATATGTTTCACAAAGGAGACAGAAACAAAAATGTTTATTGGTAAAGTGTTTATGGTAGCAAAATATTGGATACCACCTAAATATACCTCAGTAGTAAGATAAATAATTGAGACTTACTTAAGATAACGTGATGTTCCACAGTGTGAATATTGATGAGGAACTCACAAATCACCAAAGATAAATATCCATAGATAAATCTAACAAAATATTGAGTGAAAATTGAAAATTGATAAGGAATACATATAATGTGATACCATCTATGTAAATATTTAAACCTGAAAAAACAATATCATATATTACTTAGGACAACATATATAGGTAGGGAAGTATAAATATATATGTGGGAATAGCTATGATCAAATGAGGAAAGTGTTGGGGATAGGACAGAGGGAACTGAGGAGAGGTAGATGTAACCAAGGAGGGGTACACATAGTCTTTTTAGCATTGCCAGTGAACTTTTTAAAGCTCTGTGATTGGTACATGCATGTTCACTTTATTATCCTTTATACTTTTTGCTATATGTTACATATTTAATAATAATTTTTTTGAAATGAATTTTGAAAATTGTCTCTGCCACCAGCTTGGAGGGCAGTTCCAAAGTGAAATATGCTCTGAGAAATGTCAGAATAAATGAAAAAAAAAAAGGTCTAATCATTGAGATGACTGCTTTGAAGGGAATGGTCGTCACTTGGATTTAAATTTTTTAAAAGTGTTTGGTAAAATAAGCCACCCTATTCTGTTGTAGCGATGTTTGTTTTATGCCCAGTTAACTTTGAATGAAATGACTGCCTTAGAAACTATGGTCAGAGAAATATAGTGATATGCAAGAAGAAACTCAAAAGCAGAAGAGACTAAATTTAGAGTGCTGACTTATAAATCCTGGATTCTGTGTGCCTAGGAGAGTATACAAATACTTTCGGTGTCATCCATTTTTTTGCGGTACGTGGGCCTCTCACTGCTGTGGCCCCTCCCGTTGCGGAGCACAGGCTCAGTGGCCATGGCTCACAGGCCCAGCCGCTCCGCGGCATGTGGGATCTTCCCGGACCGGGACACAAACCCGTGTCCCCTGCATCGGCAGACGGACTCTCAACCACGGCGCCACCAGGGAAGCCCTGTGTCATCCATTTCTGTATCTTTTTTTGTAACTAGTTCTGGTCTCCCACATAGTGCCAGCCCAGAAAATGCCAGAGGCAAGGGAGATGATCCATTGTGTTCTTGGTTTGTTTTTAAATTTTTAGTAACTGAAAATACTATATGCTTTTAAAGTTCCAAGCCAATTCAGAGAACATCTAGTTCCTGCCTTTGGTTCACAAATGGAGATACTTAGGTTCTGAGAGGTATGCTACTTCTCTCCCAGGGTCACAAGGAAATTTATAGGGAAAAAGGTCAGAAACAAGAACTGATGTGCTTTCTCTACTCATCGTATGAGCTGATTCAGTAGTTACAAGTGAGCTGGCATCAGAACTCTACTCCTCTCCCCAGTGAGTTGCACTGGAGTCTGTCAGGGGCAGATTCTTTACTTAAACTGGGGAAGGGAGATTCTTAGGATTATACCCAGAAGAAATGAAAACATGTATCTAGAAAAAGACTTGTAAGCAAATGTTTATGGTAGCAGTCAAAACTGGAAACAACTCAAATGTCAGTCAACTGGTGAATAGAGTAACATAGTATATTAATAGAATGGAATACTATTTAGCAATAAAAAGGAACTAAGTATAGATACATGCTATCACAGGACTTTCACCTTATGTGACATGATAAAGCCAGACACTAAAGACCACATATTGTGTAAGTCCATTTATATGAAATATCAGGAAAAGGCAAATCTATAGAGACAGAAAGTAAGCTAGAGGTTGCCTGGGGCTGGGAGGAACGATCGCAGATGGGCATGAGAGATCTTTTGAGGGGTGATAAAAATATTCTAGGGACTTCGCTGGTGGCACAGTGGTTAAGAATCCGCCTGCCAATGCAGGGGACACGGGTTCAATCCCTGGTCGGGAAGATCCCACATGCCGTGGAGCAACTGAGCCCATGCGCCACAACTACTGAGCCCGCTAGCCACAACTACTGAAACCCACGCACCTAGAGCCCATGCTCCACAACAAGAGAAGCCACCGCAATGAGAAGCCCACGCACGGCAACAAAGTGTAGCCCCAGCTCGCCACAACTAGAGAAAGCCTGCACGCAGCAGCAAAGACCCAACACAGCCAAAAATAAATAAATTAAAAAAAATAATTGGAGAATATTAGAAACAATTAAAAAAAAATCTTCTCATGTTGGAATTTGGCAATGGTTGTGCAACTCAGTAAATTTGCTAAAAGTTATTAATTTATTTAGTACCCTTAAATGGGTGAATTTAATGCCATGCAAATTATACCTCAATGAAGCTGTTTTTAAAAATGGAGAAGGGGCACTGTTTATCCTTAAAAGACCCAAAGTTATTTAAGTCCACCCACTCCACCAGGTACCTTTTCATCCTCTCCTAAAACTTATATTCTCAAATGCAGGATACCTTAAACATCTGTCCCTCAGGATACATTATTCTGTGGCAAAACTGACCTTTCTTTGAGACTTTACTATGTAGTGGAAATTTTACTCATTTTGTTTTCTTATTCCTTACCACAGCCTATGAAGTGGATATATTACCCTTATTTTAAGGATAAAGAAACTGAGTAATTTGTTCAATGCCACATGCTTGTACAAAGCTGAGGAGAGAGTCTTGAATCCTTGATTTCTGAATCCTGATCTCAACCATGGTGCTACTGCTTGACTATTAGGTGCTCTATGAATGGTTGTTGGATGAATGAAAGATGAGTTTTTGTGGCTGCCTTCCTGAACTGGCTTTGCAACAGACAGTGGGAACTTGTATTACAAACGCTTTCTGTCACAGTTTTTAGTGTATTTAGGAAAATAATGCCTTTACTGCAGTTTATTTCTGAAGTGATATGATGAAGTCGTGGTATAAAGACCCCAAGGTTTTTGGGCTAAGTTATCAAAAAGCAGTCAGACGATTGCCTTTTGGTCTCCAGTCATCAAGTCTTATCACCAGAAGGATCCATTTTCTCTCTTTAACCCATCTTTACTTTAGTGTGGCAGATTTATGTAGGAGATTTTTATTGATGAGTGTTTTGTTTTGTTTTTAGAGAGAGAAAGCCAGTGTGTGTTGTTACGGGTTTTTTTACCCTTGACTTTTTAAAAACGATTTACCTGGTGGAAGAAAATTTCATGGTGAAATGTCAGCAAGAGGTAAATTTGTTTTTAAATTAAACAGTGGTTTTGATAATGTAGATTTTGAAAAAAGTAGAACACTGAGATTAGATTCAAGAACTTCGGTTAAAATCTAAAAATGATTCTAACACTTTGAGAAACTTACTTTCCTTCTTGGTTTATGTCGGAATAAGCATCTGTACCTTACAGTACTATTGTGAATATTAAAGGTACATGAATGTGAGGATATACCTATGTGCAGAGAGTAGATGCTCATTCAAGCCTGTTGAGTTTATTTATTTTTAATTATTTTACTGCATTTGTGTTCAACACATATTATTTTAAGTGTTTTGCTCCATACTAGTCCCTGGAGATAAAATGTCAGGCAGTTAGAGTTTTTGCATGACAGAGTTTATATTCTAAGGGGGAAGACAAATCAGACCCACATAAAGAGAAGTATTATTAAAGTTACCAATTGTGTTAAGAGTTAAGAAGTAATCAAATAAGATGATGAGAATATATTTTAAATTATGTGTTTCTGTGGAGTTGAGGGGACAGCTATTTAAATAGCATGGTTAGGGAAGGTCTCTCTCAAAAGTAATATTTAAACAGAGGTCAGAATGCTGAGAAGAAACCAACAGTGAAAAGATTAAGGGGGAGGAACATTTCAGGAAGAAGGCATAACAGGTGCAAAGGTTCTGAGTCCATAAAGAACTTCTGTTGCAGACGCTCAAAGATCACTGAGGCTGGAACATTTCAGAACTATTAGGGAGGCAATACTTGATAAGTCATTAAAAGGGTTTGGAATTTTATTCTAATATAATGGGAAGCCACTGAATGGTTGTTTTACACACACACACACACACACATATATATGGAATAAGATGATCCAATACATATTTTAAGAAACCCCTTTGACTGCAGGGCATAAGAGAAGAAGTAAGGTGGACAAGTTAGAAGTTGTTTCAGTACCAAAGTCAAGAAGTAATAGGGATTGTTACTAGTACAGTACATTACAGGAGACAGAAGAGTTTGCTTTGTTTTGGACGGAGACTCAGCAAGACTTATTAAGGACTGGAGGGGAATAGAGAGAGAAAAGGCAGAGTTAAGACCACATCAAGGTCATTGTGCCTGGACTTCTTACTTGAGGTATTAGATGTGCCATTTACAGTGATGGGGAGGAATGAGGGTAGAATTGAGAGTCCTCTTTTGGACACGTCATGTGTTAAATGTCTCTGAGGTATTCCAGTGGAGGTGACGTGTACTGAGACGGAAAAGAAATTTGGAGTTCAGGGACTTCTGAGCTGGAGATACGAATGAGGAATCATTATCATAAACAATGGTAAAATTGAATGGCTGTAGGTAAATGACGGAGGAAGGGCCATTCTTCTAATAATAAACAACAGAATCTTTGGATTCAGCCCTTCATAGTATTCAACTGAAAAAAAAAAAGAAAAAGAAAAAGCACAACCCAAAAGTTGAGAATTAAGTTTTATTCAGAGGACATAACTGAGGACTTAAGCCTGGGAGACAGCCTCTCAGATAGCTCTGAGGGACTCTTCTGAAGAGGTAAGGGAGAGGCCAGGATATATTGAAGTTTTCGCAAAAAAACCCCAAGTAGTTGAGCAACAAAAGATTACTGCTAATTAAAGAAAAAAAAAGACATCTCAGGTTAATGAATTTATTGCTTTTCTATGTGTGGGAAGATGTAAGAATCTGGGCTCATTGAAATCATTCCTTTGACATGCACCTTAACCATCAAGGGTCAGTATCCCGTTTTTCTACATCCTGAATCCCCTCAGGGTGCACAGTTGGGGCTGCTGCAGTGGCTGAGGGCTTGACAGCCACAACATCTTTTGTTTACTGATATTCTTCAGGTGACATTCTTCATCCACATAGTGTATCAAATTACTTAACTTATAGTATTTGCTATGTCTGGTTACAAAAGGGGGGGTTAATATAAATTCCCAATGGGTTTTGCAACGTGCTGCATTTAGGAGATGGGACAACTAAATTTAGTGTTTATGATTCCATTAAAAAAATAAGCTGGTCTGAATTAACGCCAAAAGGCTTCTAAAATTTTAGAGGTCCCTGGAATTACTTGTTTTGGCTTGCTTATGGGTTACACTATTAAAATGCAGGATGTTGATTTTATACTAACTCTGGCACATAGAGGTGCCCTTATTATCATATTTAGTTTACTATTGATTGAGGACCTACTATGTGCCACACATAGTAGACACAAGGACTGAGGAGGCAGAAATCACCTGTCTTCCCACAGAGTGAGTCTAGCTGGGAGAAGACAGACACATGAGCAAGTAATTACTATGAAATGTGGTAAAATGCCATATTCTGGCGTGATATTAAAGAGAAGGGACTGATCAACTTCTAAAGGCTAGAAAATATTTTATGAAAAACCTGATGTTTAAATTGAATCGTGAATGATGAACAGAGATTTCTAAGAAGATCAGAGAAGAACAGAGATTTCTAAGGAGGCCAGAGAAGGAAACCTGATATTTAAATTGAATCATGAATGATGAACAGAGATTTCTAAGAAGACCATGAAAAAGATCTGTGCAAGGTAGAGAAAGTAAAGCAGTATGAGAAATGTCATGCAGATGAATCTAATGTCGAATGTAGCACTTAGTATGCCTAACATATATCAGGCATTCAGTAAATATCTGTTGAATGAATAAATGAATGAATGAGCCCAACAAGTTTACTCACTCAATACAATTTACTGAGCTCCAATTTTCAGGCAAGGGAAATAGAAGGACTCCTTGTGTTTAGATTTTATGTATTAATATGAGATATAAACTATATACCTGTATACTATATATATGCATATATATATAAACTATATAACTATAAACATGTAATCGCATGTGAAATTCCTAGAGACGATTGTAAACAGGTATTTGATAATGTGGTAAAAATATATATGTGTGTGTGTTAGGAGAGATAGAGAAAAAAGAAGGAAAGGAGAATAAAAAATAATTTTAAAAAAGTATCTTGAAAGAAATGAGCATTAAAGGAAATTGCTCTAAGCTGACACAAGGCAAAACCTGTAAAACAGAAACCAGGACGTATTGGGCTCAGGAAGGGAAAAACATACCTGAGTAGTGGTTTTATCCAAAAGATCAAGACACAGTCAAAGACTACAGTCAAAGCTTGTGCTAGGAAGTCAAAATGAGAGACTCCATCAACCAAGGGAGAGCAGGATACAGTTTTATACACGAACCAGGAAAGATTATCAGTAACTGGGAAAACAGAAGTCAATAGGAAAATGGGGCTTGGAGCAAATCAGGATTTAATCCAATATAATTCAGTGCCTGATTCAGGTTTGAATCTGAAGGGACAGGTCTTAGCTTTCTGAACCAGCTGCTCAATGTCTTAAAGGTTCAACTGAGTCCTGCCAGAAGTGATGGGCAAGGCATGGCTAAGAAAAAAGTGGACTCTTTTCAGGAAGCAAAAAATAAAGAGGGAGAGGTAAACACACTGTTGAGAGTGGAGTGGGGAAATTCTGTTAAAATTCATTTGCAAAAGGCAATCATTCACAGGAGGTACGAGTGACCAAGCTCAAGCACAACGTTGATTGTGTTTGAAGAGGAAGCTCTAGAGTTTGTTATTCTTTAAGGATATCACATTTTTGTTGAAAACCATTCATGTGGAATGTTTTATGAGGTTTCAATTAAATTTGTCCAGGGTTAAATGTGAACTTATTCCTTGTTTTCACTTTGAGAGAATTAATACATAAAGCTTTCCCTAACCTTAGAAATGGGCAAGGTGAATGTCATCACTCAGTTTTCTAGTTTATGTTTGTAGGAAAGGGAAGAGTGCAACTGTTTAATTCCTGGAATTCTTATAATCAGAATTCTGTGGCTGTAAACGTTATTGTCTATATCTTTTATAACTTTGATTCCACTGTGTTCCTTACACTCAGCGCTTCAAAAGAATGCTTCACAGCATTATTTGTGAGATTTAAGACTTATAAAGATTCAGAAATTTCTGTAACATATCCATGCTGATCAATGTATACACTTTTATAAATGGGCATTTAAAAGAAATGATTCTCACTTCTTAGCTTTTAACTAATCAAATATTTCCTGATGCCTCCGCTGCAATTCTGATTAGTTTCCCAAAAGTGGATATGCTCTTGAACACTATTGAACATTTAAATTATATGATAGGTGATTTATAAAATGTTAATGATGGTCCTCATATATTGGATATGCTAATCTAAACAGGAAGGCATGCTTTAGCTTATGTCGTCTGAATACATTCCTTTTAATGAGTTACCCTACAGTGAAGAAGGGAAACATGCCAATGTGCTGGTTGAATGTTAAGGTACTGCTTGAGAGCTCCTTGAATCCATCTCTGTATTCATGGCGTTCAAGTGAACCTGAAATAAACTGTAATTGAATATTTTTAAGTAATATTTATACCATCCTGCCCATCAAATATTAGTAATTTTGCTAATAAGACTTCCTTATCACTATCTGCCACATTCTTCTATTATTTTTATGCCTGCATAAACTAGTACATAATATTTCCTCTTCTTGGAGTGTTCTCCCTTTCTGGCCTGAAAACTCCTACTTATTTGTCGGGACCCAGCTTGGGCCTCACCTCCTTTGGAAAGTCTTCGTTGATAAAACCTTCAGGCCCACTGTCAGCAGAGTTAAACCTTTCCTCATCTGCATTCCTTAGCACCATATGCCTTTCTCTAAAGGGCAAATTGTTTTGTTTTGAAACTGTACATTTGAAAGTTTTCTTCCCCACTAGACCATAGGGTTCTTGAGACCAGTGATCCCATCTTACTCTTTTTTGTATGCTGATACCTAATGCATATTCTGGTGCATAGTATGGCTCCCTAAATATTAGTTGAATGAAATCTATTGGAAAGGAAATCTCAAATGGCTATTTAAACCTTGATTTACCTTCCCATGCATTTATATCTTGACTTCCAGTGGAATTTTAAGCTCTGTAAGTACAGCGACTGGGTCTCCAGTTTCTCTGTATCCTCTTGGGAACACATAAACAGTACTTTTTATATTTAGGTAATCAAATAATGATTGTCAGTCTTCTCAGTCAGTCTAACACCATACAAGGCATGAAGTGATCATATATGTTGTTTTGTACAAGTTTAGCATTTATTGAAATAAAGCAGATGTTAGATCCATTTTCTGTTTATCCAAGGTAATCTAGTATATTTTGTGGTAACATAAGTACCAAAGAAGGCAAAGATACTTTATTCTTCAAAAATGCCGTTTTATAGATGTAGCTGTAATTGGCTCATATACAATTCAACAGTTGGTGAAAATTTGGCAACACTTCAAGTTATGGCCACAGTTGTTGGAGATTCCTTTCACATCTCAATTATACCATCAATTCCCTTCAAATAAATCCATACATATTAATTGAATGCTTACTATGTGTTATGCACTGGGCAACTTGCTGAGTGTGAAGGTATAACAGAAATGCTTTGAAGATAAGCCGATTGGAATTCTATTCATTCCCAGCTCTTTCTCTTACTATCTAAATGATTTAGGGCAAATTACTTAACTTCTTTGACCGCAGATTTTTAATCTGTGAAATGAAGAATATGGATCTCAGTGGTGTAGTAGGTTATAAAAGAGACAGGGCTGGCACAGTGTTTGGAACCTAGTTGGTGCTCAACCCATGTTAACCTTGTTATTCACCTAAAAGGAGCACCTTTTTCACCACTTTGCCATTTTACAGTAGAGGAAAGAAACATGAAGGATACCTTAAGAAGGCAGGTGACAGCTACAAAGAGACAATGGGACCATAGGTTCTTTCCAGATGTCTTTATTTTAATAACATTATTATGTGTTGGATTTTTAAAGTAGGATGTGTGCCAGGGCAGTCTTATAATTCAGTTTCAATTACAGCAACTGTTATGCATAGCAGTCTAGCCAAAGGTTGGCAAGTTCCCTGTGGCCAGGTCCTGAATTTAATAGCAGCAATGGCTTTGCAGGGCTTCATCAGTTCCCCATTACTGTCTCCTTTTGATTTAGTGGCAGCCTTCTCCCCTGAGGTAGAGTATTGATGCCATCTCCGTGTGGCTCAGGTTTCTGGGAAGATGTTTATGCTGCCTGGGGCCTGCCAGAAATTTATTTCTGATATTTCCTATTATTAGATATGTCTTATATAGATATAAGACATAGTTTCCTGTTTCTTTTCTTTTTTCTTTCTTCTTTTTTTGGTAACTTCTTTTGTAAAACAGAGCTGTTTTACAGAAGCATTCCTTACACTCTGGATTCTATTTTTCGTAAGTCACCAATGAACATTTATTTATTAAAATCATGATAATTGTTCATGTCTTTTATATTTAAAAATTCTATTCAGAAACCAATATCAATATTGCTGGTGTATTTTGTAGAAAAATATACATAAGGGGGAAATTTTGAAATTTCCTCTCTCCCTTCCTTCCTTCCTTCCTCCCTCCCTCTCTCTCTCGGTCTCTCTCCCTCTCTCCTTCTCTCCCTCCTTCCTTTTTCCTTTTTTGCTTTCTTTCTTCATACTCCTGTTCTTTTTTCTTCTCCTTTCTTTCTCCCCTTTCTCCTCCCCCTTCTTTTATGTTTTACTACTCAACTTAATGAATCCCTTTCCCGAAGTCCTCTTCGTATTGTCTGCAATGTCACATTTTATTCCATTCCATTCCTTCTAGTTCTATCTTGTAGCACACTTCAAAATCCTTTGTATTACCCGTATTTACAGTCTCCCAATATTTGTAGATTCTTATCATATCCCTCATTGTCACTTAGCCGAGTAATAGGCACTTATCTCCTTTAATATGGCCTCATAAATCAGACCTTTCTTTTCTCTAATCATTTTTTATTTTATCATTCCCTAAATGGTTTCCAATTTGTCTGTGTCTTTCTGAAATGGAAGTGCCTCAAATGTAATGCAGGGATCCAAGGCTGAAACCTTACTGGCTACACTTTGCCATCCTTTCTGAACAAACATTTCATAGCAAGTAAGTGTAGTATGATTCCTATCTTGCCAATTTATTGTTTTGCAAATTCATGTAATATGTCCTTACTGAGGTTGTCTGAAGTAGATAAAAATTGCATTTTTCCCAGGAGTCAGGGGGACAAGGGTTTAAACCCAGATTCAACACTATTAGTGACACTTGCCCTTAAATTCTGTGTACCTAAATTTCCTGATATCTAACACAGAATTAATGATATCTCCTCTCATGATGACAACCCACATTAGGATGACATGAGCGAAGTGTGAAGGACACTTACAGGACCCCGAGAACGAGTCCCTCCTTAAAGTTTGCACTTTGGTGCCTCACTTGCTTCATTTTAGTTCCACCCCTTCTCATGAGGATAAAATAATATAATAGGTGTGAAAAATGGTCTGAAAACTGTGAAGATATAAACAGATATCAGGTATCACCATCATTGTTCTTCACCAGTTCAGCTCAACACAACACATCAACACTGGAATAATTACACATGTGGAGCTCCCTTTGCCAAGCCCTTCTCTCTAGTGTCATTAGTTCACTCTTCCAAGTTCATGTGGGTGCCCTGATTATGCTAGCTCCTGCATACCCAGGCACTTCCAGCCCGAAACTCACCCAGCATACTGTTCAGATACAGGCCTTATTATTTCCTTATCCTGCCATCAGAATTTACTCATCTAGATTCCCATTCCCTCGGAGCTTTGCTTATCTGCTTTCTTGAAAATAACAAATTTGGCAGATGAAACTACATTTGTTGTTGTATCTATAAGGAAGTACTGGCTTAATGTGTAACCCATTTAAGGTGACAAATTTGTAATTTCATTTAGGTATTTTGTAGATATGATGCCTTACTCTCCAAGTGCTCTAATGTATGGCTTTTTAAAAGTATCTGATCGTGAACTGCAGTAAGAAGTGTATTTCTGTCATGACCTAGAACACATAAACATAATTAGAAAAGAATTCCACAAAATACTTCTGACCCTTTCTACTTTCAGAGCATTCACCTATTCTCTTCTCTTCTCTTATCCTTAAGAGTGAATTCCATTCCATTTTTTTCTAGTGTACTCAATTCAATATTAGTTTGTTCCATTTTTAAAAAATTGTTGACCATGAACCCATTAAGTTGATTTTACTATTCGTTAATATGAAACAGTAATTAACAAAAAAACACAGACATAGAAAACAATATTGTGGTTACCAAAGGGGAAAAGAGCGGGGAGAGATAAATTAGGAGTTTAGGATTAAAGGATCCACAGTATTATATGTAGAATAGATAAACAACAAGGACCTACTGTATAGCACAGGGAACTATATTCACTATCTTGTAATAACCTATAATAGAAAAGAATCTGAAAAAGAATATACATGTATACATATATACACATATATATCACTTTGCTGCACACCTGAAACTAACACAACATTGTAAATCAAATATACTTCAATTAAAAAAAACACTCAAAAGGATCATTTTTCAGTGGATTGCTAGGGAACAAGACTTTTAACTGATTGTATATACGATTGTGTGTGTACATGTATCTGTGTATGCCTTTGTAGGGTGGTAGAAGGCAGAGCTTGTCTGACTTCACCACGGGTAGAAGGGCATTAACCTTGACGGGTCATCATTATCTCATGTGTACTGATACTTAACAGGTTACTAGGTAACCCAAGGATCAGACAAATTCCTCAAGAAGTAGGCTCATAATTGCGTGGATAGCTAGATTACCACAGTGGGACACTGAGGAGAAGGCAATCTCCAGAGACCCAGGGAGGTAACCAGTATTTGGGACTTTCTAAGCAAAAAGAGGAATTCTGGTAAGTGGTAGACAGGTATTAGAGGTAAGCTATGGATTTAAATATAAAGGAAAAACTAGTTATACACTGGATCCTAAGATCACAGCAGGGCTTCAGTCATTCTATGCTACATAATGTATCTGTTGCTTTGTTGCTGCTTAAGTCTGTTCTTACTTCAGATGTAATTGATCCAACCACATGCAAATGGGACCAAGTGATCACAGCTGCAAGCAAAGCCTGTCTGAAGGTGCAAAGAAAGAACGGTGCCTGGTAGATCTTGGGAAGCAGATGGGCCTTGGCCCCCTTTAAACTTATCTTTGGCATTTCCCTCTTTTTGCCTGTGAAGAGAGCAGGCCCTGAGTACCACATTAGAATTTGTACCTCCCTGAATGTCTTTCAATGTAATTTTTTATGACTTACTTCATAAATTCTCTCTTCAAATTGGTCTGGTATATTATCTGCTTAGAGTTGCAGCTCATTCTTCCCAGGTATGCACAGCCATTATCAAATTAGTAATATTCCAGAGTTCATTTCCTTAACAGGAAGGATTATATTGCGTTTTCTCCGTTGCTTATTTAAAGCTTAAATATAATTTTTTCTTAAACAATTCCTGATTGAATGACTCCATATTTCTGAAATCTTGGAAAAATATAAGCTCTAAAGGGTTTTTACTAACCCTGTGAAGTTACAGGATTAAGTCCACAAAGAGAAAAATAAGCTTCTCTTTATGCCCAGGATCTTTAATAAAATGAATCCCAAGTTCATGTAGAAACTTGCAGTTTTAGGGACACATATCAGTGAGCACTACAATAGTAACAGGATTTTAGAACGAGAAGAAAGCACAGAGTAGTGTGTCATTTTCTTTTCTGCTCTTTAGTGGTACAATAGTAAAAGAGTACTTCAATACACAGTGCGTAAGTCTCAAAAATATAAAAGTAAATAACTGATGTAATATATAGAAAAATGACCTTTTCAAAATCCCATTTCTAACTTTCAAAGTCAGGAGCTTAAGGGAATGGTGAATCCAAGATGCTTTTTCCAAATGGAAGAGAATTGTACAGGCTCATTTCTACCCTGGGTAGCAAGATATTAATTACTAGGATTGCTGTGACTAACAATGATGCTGTGAATTGAACTTCTAATTATTCTGGTAATGTAGGCAAGGATACTACATAATTGAAATTCAATGATAATACAAAAGGCTTATTCTAACCATGGATTTCAACCTCCTTTCTTAGCAAACCTGTGCATAAGTCAATGAAAAATAGCCATGTTGCTCTCTTCTTTGAAAATCTCCCTTTTTGGTGATGCAGCTTACAAGACAAAGTGGTTTAAATATGATGAGAAGAGTCTGTGCCTTTTCTGTGAGTTGGATAAAGCTTGAGTTATTTTTCATGCTAATGGCAGTGAGCACACTAGTGGGCTTCAGGCAGACTTTAGGTTCTATTGCCTTTATGCATGAGGAAACCATTTGCAGATGGAACCTTGGCCAGCCACGCCAAGCTTCAGGAGCCCATATTTGCTGGTTAGCCAGATATGACACTCCTGGTGAGGTGAGAGAGACAAGCAACCATGGAAAGCTCAAGCCGTTACCAGGGTACTCATCGCCAGGGCCCACAAGGCATCTGCCATGGGAGTCATCTGTCATTTTCAGAAATGCTTACCAGTAAAGATATAGTTCTAAAAATCCCATTCATTCTCATTTTCACTTACAGAGGATTGGATGGTTTGAGCTTGATAGTAGCCAGAATTTAAAAGGAATTCCCAAAAGGGGAGTTGGAAAATGTTTGAGTAAAGGCAGCATCATCGGAACCACTGCATAACTTTCCCACACAGCTTCTTTGAAGGGTAAAAGACCCATTTGGATACACAAGTTCTGACAGTAAATACTCACACATACATATACTTTCTGTTCTTTACAGTCATACTTTATCAACTCATAGATAAATAATAGAAATGAATGTTTTATTTATCATATTTTTGAAATGATCTAATTGTTAAAAAAAACGCAGTTGATATAAATACATGTTTGCCCATTTGATTTCCTCCATGCATTTTATTGCTTTCCCCCCAAAAAATATAGAGAGTCATAGAAAAATGATGAAAGTGTTTTTTGGACACTGAGTAACAAACAGATTTTCACGATTTTATGTTAATTAATCAAAATGATTTCTATGTTTATTAATGAAAATGTGTGATTAACTTTATGTTAAAGTCATTAGGGTTTAAAAATGATGAAAAAGGAACAGTTGGCACATGAATTGAGAGTTTGATCAAATCCAAGATTATGTAAAA
The DNA here is from genome assembly GCF_000442215.2 of Lipotes vexillifer. NCBI lineage: Eukaryota > Metazoa > Chordata > Mammalia > Artiodactyla > Lipotidae > Lipotes > Lipotes vexillifer. The sequence goes on from NW_006791661.1 coordinate 580,401, forward strand.
ACAATTTGAAATATGCGGTACCCCAGACCAAATGCCAGTTTTCTCCTCTTGCTAATGACAAGCATTTCCATCTTACAAGACACCTTTCTGGTGTCTCTTAAAAGCTTGCTATTCAAGAAATATGAAAGCCAGAGCAGCTCATAAAAAAAAAAGTGATGTTACCGATGAGAATACCATGTCGGGCAGTCCCTTGAGTCCCTAAAGAAAGGGAGTATATGAAACCCTAAGCTAGTTGTTCCCAGAGCAGAAGCTGGCCACTGAAAAGCTGGCTTGATAATTTGGGAGCCTGCATCCATCAGTGTGCATCAATGACCTTGATGGATTGCATCAATCACCATTGGGGTAGTGGCTATTAAATTATTATTTAGAAAAATAAATTTGGATGTTCAGTACAGTAAAACCTTAACAAAGACTAAGGAAGGCACACTTTTTCAGACTAGTGATTATCTTAGAACCTCTGGACTGTCTTAGAATATTCTGGATTTTCTTAGAATGACTCTAGATTTTCCAGTTCAACCAGCTGTTCTATTGGATGAGCTTCTATACCTGCTAATAAACTGGTTCTTAGATATATCTCCTTCTTTATGCATTACTGTCATCAAGCATCAAATAGCCATGTTGCCAGCGGTCTCACTTTTCTTGCACAAAAGTAATGAAAGAAACTCTCACACCAAGGTGTTAGTGATTAATGTTTTCTGCCATTCAAGTTATTTTCAGGACATGAAAAATGATATAATTAATGGTGGGATTCTAGGCATGGTGATTCTTTTTTGGAGGGTTATGCATCTGGCTTAAATCCTCTTTGTGCCCTTCCTCCCTTCCAATCCTCCTTCATTTACTGCAACATTTACTGATCAGCTAATGTATTCCAGTCACATGGATAAGTACTGATGCTAGAAAGATTAATAAGCTATGATTCCTCCTTTCAAGGACTCGTAGTTTCATAAAGGAGGTAGTTATGCCAACCAGTTCATAAATCTTGAAAGGATCATAGTTGAGATAAGTACAAAGCAGAAAGGAAAAGGGGGTCAATCTTGTCTGGTTAGGAGCTTGTGAAAGACCCCACTCAAGTGAAAACACTTGAGCTGATTCTTAAATTATGGATAATAACTTCTCAGAAGGAAAAGGAAGCAGTTGGAGAAATAAACCTGGTATTTTGGCTACAGCAGTAGTTCAGCATGACTTGAAGACAGATTGTTGGGAGATGAGGCTGGAGATCTCCTCGAAGGGCTGGAAGGAAACTTGTATGCCTTGCTGTGGTTTGGGAATTTCATTCTGGAGTCAGTGAGATACCACTGAAAATTGAAGATGGAGAATGACTTGTTCCTATCACTCTAACAACAGTGTAGACTGAGGGTACATCGGAAGGGGGAAGATAGGCTTAACAGAGTTTTAACAGGCACACGTTGAGTGGATGTCATAGGCCAGACATGGCACTAGATTCTGGGTATACCTTGGGAGCAAAGTAACTATAACACTCACCTCATCCTAGGTATAACAATAACGATAACAACAGTACCATTTCTTTTCTTTTTTCTTGGTACTTATCTGGGTTGCTTCACTTGTTTTAAGTATTTCGACTCAGAAACTCTGATTTGTTATTACTATGTATATTTTATAGGCAAGGTAACCAAGGTTAAGAGATGGTATCTTTCCAAAGCTGTGTTGCCAATAAACTGTCAAATCAGGATTTGCACCCAGGCAATAATTTCACTGTGATCTATTGTGATGGGAGTAAAAGAGATATCTGTAAAATTGGCCATGACCACAGTAGGAACAGAGCTAGGCCACAGTTCCTTGCTATGAGAAGCAGGAAAAAAAATCTAGTCTATAAAGAATCTATAATGAAGGTAATATGGAAGCTATAGCATTAGGGCACCAAACATACTACTCTTCACCCTTTCCTAGATTGTTCTCTCTGCTTTCTGCATGTCAGTGGATGAAGCCAGCTGGTCAACGTGCAGTCTAGTGCCAGAGTGGACAGCCAAAGTGCAGCTGTGGCTTTTTCTAGCCATTTTCACTTCTTGCTGTACTGAGTGGCTGGTGGAAAGCTTCCACTCCAGGACTTCAAATCTGTCTGTTGGTTTCTGTGCATTCAGCAGCCATATGCCTCATAGCTCTCTGCTGAGCATCCTCCCAAATTTAGTTTGAAGAAAAATAATAGAATAAAAGTTGTCTTTCAGCATCCCATAACCACAGGACATCTGAAATGCTATTCAGAAGTTAGAGTAGAAATATACTGTGGTAGGCAGAATTCTAAGATGGCCACAAGATTCCACACCCTGGTGTACGTGCCCTGTAAACTCCCTTTCCCTTGAGTATAAGTAGGATTTGTAACTATGATATCTAAGTAGGATTTGTAACTGTGGTAGTGATAAGGTATTAGTGCCATAATTATGGGACTGTATATGGCAGAAGTGATTTTGAAGATGTAAATAAGTTTCCTAATTAGTTGCCTTTGAGTTCATCAAAAAGAGACTATCCTGGGTGAGCCTGACCTAATCAAGTAATCCTTGAGAAGTGGTCAGAGAGAGATGAAACATAAGAGATGCTTTCCCACTGGCATCGAAGGAGAAAACTGCCCTGTTGTAGAGAGGGCAAAGAACTAAAAAACAACTTCTAGGAACTGAGAGTGGTCCCTGTCCAACAGCTAACAAGAAAATAGGGACCTCAGTCATACAATCACAAGGAAATGAATTCTGTGAACAACCAGTGTTTGCAAAAGCAGACCCAATGCTTCAGATGTGGTCATAGCCCCAGTCTACACTTTGATTTAAGCCCGAGTGGAGGACTCAGAAAACCCATAACCAGACTCTTCATCCATGGACACTTTAAAATATTCAATTTGTGTTTTTCGAAGTCCCTCAGTAAAATACTAAATTTGTGCTTTTCTAAGTCCCTCAGTTTGTGATAATTTGCTATGCAGCAGTAGAAAACTACTACACTAATGCTACAGTGCAGAGAGGTGCCTTCCTCAGTTATCAAACTAGTAGGTCATCCTGGACTAGCTTGTTCTTATGCCTCTTTAAAAAAGTTTTAAGCTTTTCATGGTTCTCTATATAAGTTTAACATAGTGTGCCATCAAATTTTTTTTTTTTTTCGGTACGCGGGCCTCTCACTGTTGCGGCCTCTCCCATTGCGGAAGCACAGGCTCCGGACGCGCAGGTTCAGCGGCCATGGCTCCCGTGCGCAGCCGCTCTGCGGCATGTGGGATCTTCCCGGACCGGGGCACAAACCCGTGTCCCCTGCATCGACAGGCGGACTCTCAACCACTGCGCCACCAGGGAAGCCCTGCCATCAATTTTATATAAAAGTTAATCTTTTTAACTCTTTGAGGCCACTTTGTGTTGTTTAATGAGTTACATTTCCATTGTGCTGATGATCATTTTTCTTTTCAGTGTGGTCCTACTAAACATGTCTTATGTGTGTGCTTCACATAAAACGTAAGCTTAATTATTATGCAAAATTTGATTCTTGCATGATGTAAATATCATGGCTAGTATAGTTGAAATATTCTGGTTGAAAAGCAAGTTTATTAAAAAGTGATTAAGTTAGAGTTATTAGTAATTAAACTACAACATATAAGTAGCATGAATAATTGTCAAGGGGATTGTTGTGTATTACTTTTCATATTTTGTATTTCTTTGGTGCAATAAAAAGAATAAGTAATTTTTATACTCTATTACAGTGAGGAAGCACAGCATGTCAACTGTAATGAGGAATAATTGGTGGGAAGGAACAATATTTGGAATGAAATCTGGCTAAATATATATCTGCAACTAAGATTTCCATTAAGCAGGGCTAAAAATCTGTAGAAATTGCCCTGGGTTTAATGATCACATAAATAATCCTGTTTCAATTATTTGAGTCTTACATGATTTCATAAAAAATGAATTATGCATCAGACAACTTTGTGTCTTTTGTTACTTTTATAGTATTGATTTAGATAAAGATTATCCCTGGCAGAGTAATGGGAAAAGGCTCCTTGTGGCTGCTGTTTTGTTTTTTATTAGATCTCAAACTGAAATGTTACTTTATCTAAATCAGCTTCACACTTCTAAACATTGGCATCCATCAATTGCTATTTATTTCACTTTGCTTGGTTATTGAGACAGCTGCATATCAGTGTTCTCCCTCACTTAAGTGATTACATTTAGAGCTAAAAGGAGGATGCTGTAGAGATAGATTCAAGATGGAAGCGAGGATATGTAACAATGCAGAGAAGTGTGGAATGGTTTACAGTCTTGTTTCCATTTAAGTTTGCATCTGAAGTCCCTTGGTGAAAGAAGTTGTGACGGATGCTGGGAATGAATCATCAAAAAATACTTTGACAACATGGTATGGAAACTTGTATCTATTCACAAATGATTTACAACTATCTTACTTCTAGTAGGAAAAAAAAAAGACTTTCTAGACAAGTTTGAGAAACTGATGGAGCCCCTGTCTATTCTTTTTTTTTTTTTGATGTAGACAACATATATAATTTATTTATTTTATTTATTTTTTTTTAACATCTTTATTGGGGTATAATTGCTTTACAATGGTGTGTTAGTTTCTGCTTTATAACAGAGTGAGTCAGTTATACATATATATATGTTCCCATATCTCTTCCCTCTTTGTCTCCCTCCCTCCCACCCTCCCTATCCC
>NW_006791661.1:590870-599288 GCF_000442215.2 Lipotes vexillifer
GGATTGCATTGAATCTATAGATTGCTTTGGGAAGTAGAGTCATTTTCACAATGTTGATTCTTCCAATCTAATAACATGGTATATCTCTCCATGTGTTGGTATCATCTTTAATTTCTTTCATCAGTGTCTTATAGTTTTCTGCATACAGGTCTTTTGTCTCCTTAGGTAGGTTTATTCCTAGGTATTTTATTCTTTTTGTTGCAATGGTAAATTGGAGAGTTTCCTTAATTTCTCTTTCAGATTTTTCATCATTAGTATATAGGAATGCAAGAGATTTCTGTGCATTAATTTTGTATCCTGCAGCAATGCCAAATTCATTGATTAGCTCTAGTAGTTTTCTGGTGGCATCTTTAGGATTCTCTATGTATAGTATCATGTCATCTGCAAACAGTGACAGTTTTACTTCTTCTTTTCCAGATTGTATTCCTTTTATTTCTTTCGCTTCTCTGATTGCTGTGGCTAGCCCTACCAAAACTATGTTGAATAATATTGGTGAGAGGGGACATCCTTGCCTTGTTCCTGATCTTAGAGGAAATGCTTTCAGTTTTTCACCATTGAGAATGACGTTTGCTGTGGGTTTGTCATATATGGCCTTTATTATGTTGAAGTACCTTCCCTCTATGCCCACTTTCTGGAGAGTTTTTTAAATAAATGGTTGTTGAATTTTGTCAGAAGCTTTTCCTGCATCTATTGAGATGATCATATGTTTTTTATTCTTCAGTTTGTTAATACGGTGTATCACATTGATTGCGTATATTGAAGAATCCTTGCATCTCTGGGATAAATTCCACTTGATCATGGTGTATGATCTTTTTAATGTGTGGTTGGATTCTGTTTGCTAGTATTTTGTTGAGGATTTTTGCATCTATATTCATCAGTGATATTGGTCTGTAATTTTCTTTTTTTGTAGTATCTTTGTCTGGTTTTGGTATCAGGGTGATGGTAGCCTCATAGAATGAGTTTGGGAGTGTTCCTTCCTCTGCAGTTTTTTGGAAGAGTTTGAGAAGGATGGGTATTAGCTCTTCTCTAAATGTTTGATAGAACTCACCTGTGAAGCCATCTGGTCCTGGACTTGGGTTTGTTGGAAGATTTTTAATCACAGTTTCAATTTCATTACTTGTGATTGGTCTGTTCATATTTTCTATTTCTTCCTGGTTCAGTCTTGGAAGGTTATACCTTTCTAAGAATTTGTCCATTTCTTCCAAGTTGTCCATTTTATTGGCATAGAGTTGCTTGTAGTAGTCTCTTAGAATGCTTTGCATTTCTGTGGTGTCTGTTGTAACTTCTCCTTTTTCATTTCTAATTTTATTGATTTGAGTCCTCTCCCTCTTTTTCTTGATGAGTCTGGCTAATGGTTTATCAATTTTGCTTATCTTCTCAAAGAACCAGCTTTTAGTTTTATTGATCTTTGCTATTGTTTTCTTTGTTTCTATTTCATTTATTTCTGCTCTGATCTTTATGATTTATTTCCTTCTGCTAACTTTGGATTTTGTTTGTTCTTCTTTCTCTAGTTCCTTTAGGTGTAAGGTTAGATTGTTTATTTGAGATTTTTCTTGTTTCTTGAGATCAGCTTGTATAGCTATAAACTTCCCTCTTAGAAATGCTTTTGCTGCATCCCATAGGTTTTGGATCATCATGTTTTCATTGTCATTTGTCTCTAGGTATTTTTTGATTTCCTCTTTGATTTCTTCTGTGATCTCTTGGTTATTTAGTAATGTATTGTTTAGCCTCCATGTGTTTGTGTTTTTGTTGTTGTTGTTGTTTTTTGTTTTTGTGGTATGCGGGCCTCTCACTGTGGTGGCCTCTCCCGTTGCGGAGCACAGGCTCAGCAGCCATGGCTCACGGGCCCAGCTGCTCTGCAGCATGTGGGATCTTCCCGGACCGGGGCATGAACCCGTGTCCTCTGCATCGGCAGGCGGACTCTCAACCACTGCGCCACCAGGGAAGCCCTCAGCTAGTTTTTAATAAGGTGGGGAAATGTCTCCCTGGAGGCTGTGTTACTTACGGGGTGAGAGTGTTTAAGCAGATTAATGCAGTGTTTCTCATGGTGTGGTCCAGAGAAGTCCTGCATTAGAATCATTGGAAAGTTTGATAAAAATGGAGATTCATGAGCTCTATCCAAGACCTATTAAATCAGAATCTCTGGGGAAGGTCTGAGGATTCACTTTGAAGATTTCAAGGTAACTGTGTTGCACTCTAAATTTCAAGCACCGCCAGTTAATATATATATGTATAATATATATATATATATATATATATATATATATGTATAATATGTATAATAGTTTTCTGTTCTCTCTTGCCAGTCCTGGATAATATTGCTACTAGTTCTTTCAATTTGGCTTCAATCCTGTAAAGATGCACTAATATACAGCTTCAAAGTGTGTCTGAGTCATGCCTGTTTTTCCTCTGTTTAACTACCTTCGCCCATTGAGCAGACTGCCTTTGCTATTTATCCTGAGGACAAGGTTGCCTGGTGAAGTCTGGTGCAGTGTTGGTCCCTTACCATCCAGGATATTGTCTAGTCATGGAATGTGAGTGTGATGCCTAGGTGGGGCTGATGAGACCGAAGGGGCAATGGAGTATGTCCTTGAAAATGAATTTCCTTAGCACATGGCAGGGCTCTGAAAATCCAGTTGAACCTGAGTCTGTAGTCTGATGCCACACTAACACCTCACTGTACCTGTTCATTCTGTGGAGTGTTCCAGAATGGAAAGTGATTAAGATGTTCTCAAAAACCAGGGCCCAGGAAAGTTACTTCAATGCTATTTACATTTTTTTTCCTTTGCAACAGGGATATCTAGATTTCCATTTTTCTTAAGAAGAGCAATTTAAAAGTCAAGTCATTATAAATGAATAGATTATCCTCATATCGCTTGTGATGAAGATGATGGTAAACCTGATGGGCGGGTATGAGCAATGTATTTTCTTTAGAATCCCAACTCAATTGAAGATACCCTACTCCTTTTTTTTTTTTTAAGATTTTTTTTTTTTGATGTGGACCATTTTAAAAGCCTTTACTGAATTTGTTACAATATTGCTTCTGTTTTATGTTTTGGTTTTTTGGCCCCGAGGCATATGGGATCTCAGCTTCTGGCCCAGGGATCGAACCAGCACCCCCTGCATTGGAAGGAGAAGTCTTAACCACTGGACCGCAAGGGAAGTCCCAAAGATACCCTACTCCTTCTTATCCACATGGTGTCTGGGAATAATAATAGTATTTAACTAATTGAGCTATTTGGGTTTATTGAGATAATTTGTATAAAGCAATTAGAACAGCACTTGATGTATAGCAATGGGCTCAATAAGTAATTACAATAACACTTACCATTCATTGAGCATTTACAATGTGACAGTCTGTTCTAAGTGCTTTACATGAACCATCTCAGCAACTTTGCTGGAAGTCAGGAAGCTTTGTTGTAGCAGAACGGGGATTTGAACCCAAGCATGCTCCTAACGTCTGCATTATCCTGCCACTTCCATAAATGTGGGTCATTAGTTCTTCACATTAATATTGATACATTTCTCATTTGATGCCTTGCTGCTTAATTTTATTTCAGTTCATTTATCCTCCCTATTCACTCAGTCATAGGATTTAGCCAGGAATCTCTTGGTTTGAGTAACTGCCAAAGGAGAGGAAGGAGTTAAAAGAGGCAGGCAACTGATGCTCATTTTGTGTGTCACAATGGGAAACGGCCTGAAAAGGGTGCCAGGAACTTCATGGGGGTATCAGGGCAAGTGGTTTAGCTGGCTTTGAGGCTCTGGTTGAATTCTCTGGTAAGACTAGTGTTATTCTCCACCGGTCTTGTAATGAAGACTGCCCTTGCTATAAAAAAAAAAAAAAAAAAGCCACTTAGTATTTGTGTATGGTTGTGTATGGTACAAGCCAGATGCAGTGAACTTGATCTTGGTTCCATTCTTCTCCCTCCCACGCAGGTCTAAGTGGGACCTCCCACTCTCATGGTACTTTCCATACTTCCTTAAAGGCTTTCACCAGATGCTGCTGTGCATCTAAAATGCTATCTGATCATGATCTCTGGAGTCACACCTAGGTTTAAATCCTGGCTTGGGTATTTCCTGATGTAATCTACTAAGCCCCCTACTCCTCAGTTTCTCCTGCACAGTGGAGATAATGGCACCTACCTCATAGGGTTTATGGGAGGATGCAGTGGAAGAATTCATATAAAGTGCTTGGTTCACTAATCTGTCAAATAGTGATTATCCTAAAAATATTAGGCACTATCATCTAAATTTTGTTTTAACAGATTTTAAGCTTTGCAAAGACTGAAGATAGGGTTTTTATTTCTCATACCACCTTGTATAGTACCTGGACCATAAATCTAACAAGTGAATGAATGAATAATCAGAAATATATGGAATGAAGTTTGGTTTTTGACCAGGCTAACTAATTGAGACTCTAAGACTAGGGTATGGAGAAAGCTCTTCCAGCCCACCCTGTTTAATATCATCCCCAACTTGGAATTAAAAGACACAGATACAGGGCTTCCCTGCTGGCACAGTGGTTGAGAGTTCGCCTGCCGATGCAGGGGACACGGGTTCGTGCCCTGGTCCGGGAAGGTCCCACATGCCGCGGAGCGGCTGGGCCCATGAGCCATGGCCGCTGAGCTTGCACATCCGGAGCCTGTGCTGCGCAACGGGAGAGGCCACAATGGTGAGAGGCCCGCGTACTGCAAAAAAAAAAAGAGAGACACAGATACAAATAACTAGAATCCCTTTGTTTCCTGCCTCAGTTCATCAAAGGGCAGCCTCATCTCTCATCTTGGAAGGAAACATTGTTTTCCTTGCAAAAGCCATATTGCTGAAAATGAAGCAGAAATGGGTTCGTTCCTTCCAGTAACTGGTGATTTTGAAAAAACAGTACTTTAGGGATATGCTCTGAAGTGCAAGAGTATCTCTAATTAAGTGTTCATTTTTCTGGGGACAGGCCAAGGAAACATTGTAATGGCAGCAGAGCCTGAGCAACTCCCCAAAGTTGCTTTGTTGATGTTTCTTTTAAACAGATACCGGACTCTGCCTTTAACCCTCCTCATTAGCTTCTTGAGAGTATGTCATGTAAAGCTTTTGGTAAACAATCCTAACAGCATCCCCTTTCTTTCACCACTACCTCATGCTCACCCCTCCGCCTCCAACCACCCCCAGGGCAGGGGCGCAGAACTTTCCTGGGTCTAAAATCACATCAACTCAGAAAGGGTAAGCCATCTTCTAGAAAGTCACCATAAAGTGTTGGTTATTTTATCCCTGTGGAGTTAGTGAAGGAAAGCATGTATCAAGCACTTAGTGTATATCTGGCCACTGTCAGTGTATAGCTATCAGCTTGACTGGCCTCTGATGCTCTGGGACATGGGGCAATGTACCAATTCCACCCAAGCCTCCACTTCTTCGTCTGTTCGATGAGGATGAAAATCTTTATCTTCTTTAGAGTGGTTGTGAGGGCGGGGCAGTCACTGTGCTCAGCCCTGTGTTTTAGCAAGTTATATGCTCCATGAGCCTAATTATCATTTACGAATATCATCGCACCTAATCCTAACAAAACCCCCAAGGGAGGTATATTGGCCCCATTTTGAAGACCAGCAAACTGAGGTTTAGAGAGTTGAAGTCACTTGAGGGAGGTCAAAGTTCTGGAGTCTGTGCCCAGGTCGCTTCTTCCTATTGATTACTCTAGCATTTCTCTTGTAAAAGGGAAGGCCAGGCTCTATAGGAAGAAAAAACATTGGACTAATGCTTTAATTTGAGTCCAAGCTATGAATTGAAGCTAAGAGTTATTGACAAAGTCACTTTGCCTGTTTAGACTGCAGTGTTCTTCCAGCTGCAGTCAAAGGATGGGAGTGGATGCCATGCCAGGGTCTTCTCACCCTCCATATCAATGGTGTTCAGGTATTTTGGGCAGGGACACCTTCTCTGATGCCTTCTTTGTATTGCTTTCCTTGGTCATGTTGTCAGAAATCACAGATACTACTCACGTTAAACACAGAAAAGAACATGGCCAAGACGTTTTGGTGTGCAGGCGCGTGGCTCACCTTAAGGAGAGGTAACAGCCGCACCGTGCTGTTGTAGCATCCTAAGAGAGTGTGCAGAAATCTTACAAGAATCCCTAGGCAGACTTGGCACTCTAGATAACAGAGAGTGAGGCCTTGGAATCAGTGAGAGAGCAGGTGGCTTTTAGGGAAGGCGAATGTATCGGTTACATTATTCATTCAAAAGCTAGTCACTGCCTCTTGTGTGCCAGGCACTATTCTAAGTTCAGGGATACCCCAGTGAACAAGATGGATAAAAATCTCTGCTTTCATAGGTAGGAGGTTATATTCTAGTAGGAAGAGATGTTATATAAATAAGTAGACAGATATACATATCAAGTAGTGACAGTGCTTTGGAGGAAAATAACACTTGTTCAGAGAGTAGTGACTCCAAGGTCTGAGGGCTGGTGTGCTGTTCCACATACTGCAGCTAGTGAGGGCCTCTCTGTGATGGGGCTTTAGAGCCAAGACCTAAATAAAGCCGCTTCTTCATGGAGCAGTCTGGGAATAAGCATTCCAGTAGAGGGAATGGCAAGGGCAAAGGCCTGAGCGTATGGAGTAAACAGTCTGAAAGGAAACCCCACAGGCACTGGGAAGAACAATTCAGTTCCAGAGGAACCCATAACTGTAACATCCAGACTGGGTGGAAAGATCCTTATTCGGGCACTTTTCACTAGCAAACTGCCTACACACAGTTCTCAGTCCAAAAGCATCAATTTTATTTTATTTTAATAAAAATTATATATATTTAAGGTATACAATACAATACTTTGATATACATATACATAGTGAAATGATTACTACAGTCAAGCTAATTAACGTATCTATCTCCTTACATAGTTATCTTTTTTTTTTGTCATGACAGCACCAGAAATCTGCTCTCTTAGCAAATTTCAAGTATACAATATGGAATTGTTAACTGTAGTCATCATGCTATACATTGAATGTCTAGAATTTATTCATCCTACATAACTACAACTTTGTACCCTTTGACCAACATCTGCCCACCTGCCCCACCTCCCCACCCCTGGTTACCACCATTCTACTCTCAGCTTCTATGAATTCAAATTTTTTAGATCGCACACAATAAGTGCGATCATGCAGTACTTGTCTTTTTGTGTCTGGCTTATTTCACTTACCATAATGTCCTCCAGGTTCAACCATTTCATCCGTGTTGTCACAAATGGCAGGATTACCTTCTTTTCCAAGGCAGAATAATAGTCCTCTGTGTGTGTGAGTGTGTGTGTGTGTGTGTGAGTGTGTGTGTGAGGCATCTTCTTTATCCATTTATCCACTGACAGATACTTGTTTCCATATTTTTGTTATTGTGAATAATGAACGTGCAGGAATCTTTTCAAAGTACTGATTTCATTTCCTTCGAATATATACTCAGAAGAGGGATTTCTGAATTATGTGGTAATTCTATTTTTAATTTTTTGAAGAACCTTCATAATGTTTTCCCAATGGTGGTACTAATTTATAGTGCATAAAATTACCCTTTCTCCTTATCCTTGCTAATACTTATCTTTTATCTTTTTGTTAACAGCTATCCTAACAGGTGTGAAGTGGTGTCTTATTGAGGTTTTGATTTGCATTTCCCTGGTGATTAATGATGTTGAGCACCTTTTCTCAACCTGCTGGCCATTTGTATGTCTTTTTTGGAAGAGTGTCTATTCAAGGCTTTGCACATTTTTTAATCGAGTTGTTTGTCTTTTTCTGCTGTTGAGTTGTATGAGTTCCTTATATATTTTGGATATTAATCCCTTATTAGATATGTGGTTTGCAAAATTTTCCCCATTCTGTAGGTTGCCTTTTTATTTTGTTGATTCTTTATACTATGCAGAAGCTTTTTAAATTGATGTAGTCCCACTTGTTTATTTTTGCTTTTATTACCAAGACATCAGTTTTAAATGTGAACATAAAAAACTCAATCATTGAATTTTATTTATGGGGCAAATTGAAGGGCTCTACTGAGTTCCCCGGGGGTAGAAAAACAGAAAAATCCCATCTGAGGACCACAGGTTATGTGTGTTTAAGTAAGTAAAAATAATCCTGTGAATGAGCAGGAAGGAAGAGCCATGAATTCAGTTAACTACTAGTTTGGAAACTTCTCATGTTGCAAAGTTATGGGGGTTAATGGATTAATTAGAATGTCACGAAACAGTTTGGGAGGGTCATCTGGGGTGTAACCTTCATTCCTGGACTGATAAGTACTTGTGCCAATGCTTAGATTTTTATTTCATTTAAAGCTGTGTGGAATAATGGGAAGAAATAATGGACTTTGAGTTGAACAAATCAGAGTTTGAATCTTGGTCCCATCACTCAACAGCAGCATGGCCTTGAGCCTGTTATTTAAATTCTTTTTTTTTTTTTTTTTTTTTTT
>NW_006791661.1:599803-632842 GCF_000442215.2 Lipotes vexillifer
GGCAGGCGGACTCTCAACCACTGCGCCACCAGGGAAGCCCCATGTTATTTAAATTCTATGAGGTATAGTGTTTCTCTGTAAATCTCATCTAATTATATTTATTTTCAGAGTAACTAAGAGGGAAAAACAAAGTAAAGCATCTGGTATGTGGTAATTACATAATTAATGGTGACTGTTGTTATCCAACAAGTATCTATACCGCACGTCTATATGCCCTCCACGGAGGCATGTGGGGAGCTTAAAGGGAAGGAAGATGTGACTTATGCCCTCTAGAAACTTACTCTTAAGTTGTGAAGATGTCCACCCAATTGGCTATAATATAAAGTACTGTAAGAGAAAAACAAGTACTATAAAAACACAAGAAAGGAGAGATTTCTTCCAATTCTGCTTGGAGAACTTTCATGGAAGAGTTTTAGGAGCCCGAGAGGCAGAGTTAGTGTGGAAAGGATTTTCCAAATACATGCAGTAGTTTTGAACAAAGCCCAGAGATGGAGAAGCTCAGAATGAGTCTGGAGGAAGGAAGCTGAGCTGTCAGGTAGAGTGAATGAACAGAAGTAGGGCCAATGAGGTGCAGTCCTCAAGCTGGGACCAGATCATGTAGTGACCAAGATGCTGTTCCAAGGATCTTAGACTTTATTCAGTAGGCAGATAGGGAGCCATGGAAGGTTTCTGATTAAGGGAACGATAAGATGAGGGTTGCATCTCAAAGTAATTACCCTGGCAACTCTACGTGGTATGCATAGAGCATGGAGAGACTTGTGATAGAAACAAGAGCCAGTAGTGATTGAGCACTTATTCTGTTCTAACAGTATTACTCATTAATCCCCTCAACAGTCCAATGAGCTAAGTGCTACTGCCATGCCCCCTTTTACAGATGAGGACATTAAGGAAGAGAGTTGTTAAGTAACTTACCCAAGGTCACACAGCTAATAAGAGGTCAGACCTGAGTCCAGGCAGTCAGACTCTGGAGTCCATCCTCCAAACCATTACTCTGTATTGCTTCAAAAGCGGACCAGGGGCTTCCCTGGTGGCGCAGTGGTTGGGAGTACGCCTGCCGATGCAGGGGACGCGGGTTCGTGCCCCGGTCCGGGAAGATCCCGCATGCCGCAGAGCGGCTGGGCCTGTGAGCCATGGCCGCTGAGCCTGCGCGTCCGGAGCCTGTGCTCCGCAACGGGAGAGGAGGCCACAACAGTGAGAGGCCCGCGTACCACAAAAAAAAAAAAAAAAAAAAAATGACCGGAAGTCAAGGATGCCTGCATGCTACCCTGCCCTGCCTCTGCCTGATGTTTCTTCCTCTTCCTTGCTCCTCAGTTTGCTCATCTCTGAAATAGGAGACTTGAATTGGGTTTCTGAGATGCTTTCTAACGCTTGGGTTTTTTTTCTTTTTTGTTTAAATTCTGTATTTGAATGTGGGCCTGATTTGATCAGTACAGTAATGGAGGAAACACAAACGTGAAATGCTTGTGCAAGTTAAAGACAGAAACTCTAAACAAGTTTTGTTTCTGACTGATTTTTTTTTCTTCTGAAACTTTCTCTTGCTCCAAATTTACTCCAATCAATTAAAACCATACAAACAAGCACAGAAGGTACACAATGAAAAAAAAATATGTACATGTTTTGGTGTATTGAATGGCAATGAGCTAATACATAAGGTAACTGCTCAACTCTCAGATTTACAAACATTAAGAATACTTACTAATTTATTGTAATCATGCTTTGAATGTGATAGTTACTACTCAAACCAGAGTATTAGTTCACAATGACTCACACAGAGCCCCAGGATAAGGCAACTCATTGAAAAAAGAAAGTCAATATTGAACCAGTCCCTTAAACCACATTCCTCTCTGCGCTCAGCTAGTTGGGACAAAATACACACTTTGCTTTTCCTGACTAGTAAACAGGGTTTCTGAAGCTGCTGAATCCAAGCTGTCGTTTCTCCTCTCAGCATTTTCCGGTTTTTCTTCTTAGTTCAAGATGCGGTGCTCTGGTCCCTGTCTGCAGCGGGAGTCCAGACTCTGGTTAGTTTCCGTTTCCAAGGCAACTGACCAGCCCAACAAAGCCACAGCGGCGCCTGGCGCGCTGGTCCCGGGGCCGCGGAGCCATCACTGCCGTGCGTCCTGTTTTCTCCGGACCTTCCTGGTGATCTCCCGGGTCTTCGGGTGATCTGCGCGTTACTTCATGCGTGGCTGTCTCTTTGTGTAAGAGTGATAAAGAGGAAGCTGATAATTCGACAGGCCCGACTTTATCCGACTGCCACTTCTAGCCTCTGCTACAGTAGACAGGATGAATGCATTTTCTCTCATTCACGCCCTCTCTCCATCTCGTCGTCTCCTCTCCCTGTCTCTCTCTCTCCCCCCCTCCTTCCCTCTCTCCCTCTCTCTCTCCCTCTCTCTCTAGCTCTCCTCCTCCCCTTCTCTGGCAGTAGCCTTCTTAATGTAGTTTAATGGCTTTACAAAGAAAGCCAGGCAGAGGAGCACTTCTCAGTAGCTGTGGTCGGACCATGACCTAGCTGACCATGAACTTGGAAGGGCTTGAAATGATAGCAGTTCTGATCGTCATTGTGCTTTTTGTTAAATTATTGGAACAGTTTGGGCTGATTGAAGCAGGTTTAGAAGGTAAGGGAGTGCTTTTTAGTGACTTCTAAAAATTCTCTGTTTTGCAATAAAAATTTCTTAAGCGAGTATAAGAGGCACCTGAAATGAGATCAGAGAAATGTTACTCTGGGGTGGACATAAAGAGAGGTGGGTTTTTCAGGGTAGGAAAGATTAATAAAATACACTTTTTGCAAGTTTCAGTAATGTTTTCAGAGCAAAAGAATGTTAAAAGTATGAGAAACACTTTGAATCAAAATGTTAGAACCTAAACTGAGATAAAATGTTTATGATTGGTATGTCTGCTTATATTGAGAGTATTTAGGCCATATTGATGTTATATTATTTTATCTAATATCCACGTTTATTGTATCGGCAAATTTTATTTGGATATATTGTGAGGTCCACTTGTTTATTGCTATGTAAATGCATTCATCAAATGGAAATGTTTATACATTGATTATAATTTCCTGTGGTTTAAGATTGGAGCCTAAGAATGATAAGCTTTTTATAAGGTGTCTCAAGAAGTATTTATAACATTACTTATTTTACATCCCAACGGAGATTCTAAGGGGCAGAGTCCCCAATTCATATGACAGATCTTAACATAGATTCCAAAGAGCCAATTGTTTTTCAGGTGTTGCTGTTTACATTCATCAGATGCTCATTCCCCTATTCTCTTTAACAATCTCTCTTTCTTTAAAAAATAAGGTGTGTACTTGCCTGTATCTTTTCCTGAATTTGATGTTTCTTTGAGAATCTGAGTAAATTCAGATGATTATTTTCTTACTGTGCAGAACACATTTGAGAGTATATTTGCATATGGCCAGTAATTGTTTCTGTAAAGTTGTCAGAGCAATTTTAAAAGCATCCCTAGGTGATGTTTGACGTACTTATGCTTTAATATTCTTCTTGTTTCAAATTTTAAACTTGAGTAAAAATGAAAATATGTTATAAATGTATTTACATTCACAACTAATTCAGTCCTCTGGAGAATGACTGCCACATGTGACATAAATAAGGCTGCATTTACAAATAGCCAACGTCAAATTACAGTAAGTGTGTCACTCAGATGTAGGTTATAGAAACCTACATTTGTAACTGGTTGTGTGTGGGGATAGGGTGGAAAGCAGGGTTTGTTGAAGTAATTTTGAAGTAAGTTTGCAGAATGCTTTTTGCAAGCCCTCTCTGATGGCAATATTTGTAGTTCTAAAAAGAGGATAAAATTCTAAATTCTGGGAGTAGTGATTGCTCTTTAAAATTGACTTTATCTTTTGCATTGTTGTGATAAAGCAATAACTTGGTTTGGCTTCTCTGCCCTTTAGTGTGTGTTATTTTCCTGGCAAATGTGATCGGGACCTCCCATTTTAATGCCCTGGTTTTTATTCTCTCTGAGACTGACAGTTCCTTGGAGTAGTGTTGGTATTTCTAGCTGTGTTGAGGGACTTTTTTTTTTTTTTTTTAACCTGAGTTCATGGATGATTTGTGGTCATTCTTTAAACTCTTTTGACATTTTACTGTGCATTTTGTGATGAAACCTCCTCTGGTATTGGTTTTGTTTTAGGAGCACGAACATTTACTCTCCCAAATGATAGCATGTGTTTCCTTCCTCTAAGGACTGCTAACCTTTATGAAACTATTTTTTCCTATTCTTTATTATATTTCAAAATATACTAATTTGCATGAACCGTTTCTATCTTGTATTTTATATTTTACAGTATCAGCATTTTCCAGGCCAACATTGTACTAATACTATGGAGAGAATGTGCTTTCTCATAAACTTCAATGTAAACCCATATCTGAATTCCAGGTTTTAGAAAGTATTTTGATATGGTGAAATGTTAATGACCACGTGAAGGAGGAATTATACTCAGTATGTAAAAGTTGATAGAGAAAGAGAGCAATAGTGCTTTCCATTTTGAGGTTTGTATAAGACTTATCACCAAAGTCAATGCTAGAGTCAGAAAACCTTCAAAACAATATTTAAGTTGACCACACACTTTGTTTACTGGAGATATAAAACAAATAAACAGACTGATAAGTTCTAATTCATTGAATATAGTTTGAATATATAGATCAGAATGCGCACACTTTAAAGTTACAACCTAGTTTTAATGAATAAAAAGTATAAAGAACATTTAATATCAAAATAGCATCTTCATAGATTTTTCTGAAGCTTTCTTCAAAACAAACACGGGTGCTCATTTCATTCAGATTTATTTTCAAATAAGAGTTGTCTTCCTCCCCCCTCATTTACATATCTAAGTTGAGGATAATGATTTCTTTCACCTTCCTTATTTCTGTCTGCTCAGGTGACCTAGTAAAGAAATTTGAGTATTAAGTAGAAAAATTTGAACCTAAGTTAAAGCCCTATGAGGATGATTTTGAGGGGTTTTTTTCCCCCTAAACAATTAAACCTTTTCACCTAAACTTATAACTGTTTTATAGTGTAGTCATCATTCAGAATGTAGGTTTTTTGTATTATTACATATGCAACATGCATTACGTCCTCAAGGGCATGTATAATACTATGTTTGCATAATATAGTTATTGTCTTGCTTTAAGTATGTATAGAAAAAATGTACTTCAAAATAAATTGGTAACATTACAATCTGAAATATTTGTATTTGCTTATCTTTGAGTAGTACTTTGAGCTTCCATTCTTTGCAGAAGACTGTGGAGTGGGTCCTGGGTCCTTCTCTTCCAGTCTATGTATGATATGCATAAACACATAATGCTGCACATAGATCCATGGCATGTATTTATAAACAAAAAAAGTTTCATTTAGCAGGTAACAGTCTTTAATATGAGAAAATAAGACAGTAGTAAGAGTACAGACTCTTACCCCTCCTTTGCCACTCTCTTGCTTTCTAACCTTGGGTAAGCTACGTTACCTCTTTAGTTGTCTAAAATGAGAAAACTGGACTTGATAACCTTCATGTAAGTTTCCATTTAAAAAGTTCTATAAGTCTATCAGGTAATTAAACTTTGATCATTTATATAACACATATCCTTTTTTATGAAATGGGTATCAATGGCCTACTTTGGGATTGATATGCAGTGCTGTTACTAGGCTGATCTTTCCTTCTCTTCCATAGTGGGATAATTCATCATACCTCAGGAGATTTACATTGTATTTCAGGAGAATAGGGAAATGTCCTTTCCTGTAGCTCTAGAATTTGACATTTGGGGCTACTATTTTAGGCATCCATGTGATAGAGTTTCTCAAAACTTACATGGGATTTCAACAACAGATAAACACATCATGTTATAATTTATTAATGTTTCGTAGTTCAGTTCTTTTCTTTCTTTTCTTTTTCTTTTTTGCAATTCAAAGTTCAATATTTCTTTTTAAGAAAAGAAATAATAATACCAGGTCAGTATGCATGCAAATAATATTTTTAACTTGAGCAAAGTTTTGAGGATAATGCACAATGCCAGTGTTTTGAATTCACAGATTCTCTCTACTTAGTGAGGAGTTCAGGAAGCTCCAGGGTTATGCTGGTTTGGAACACTCCTAAAACCTCACAAGAGTAAATTACCTCTTTTCCAGCTATAAAAATGAAAGTGGTTTTCTGTTGACACATTCCAGGGAGAAATTGAATCAAAATTTTAATGGCAAAGCTATTTCATTATCTCTATATGCAACACTGGGCTGTGAAAATATCTACTTTTCATCCAAATATGTATTAAATCATGCTGAAATAGTTACTGAATTGAAAAAGAACCATTCTTCTCCCTACTACTAACCTTGATAAAAGGCAAAATTTTACAAAAATGCAATAACACACGTGACTTGAAAAAAAAATCTTTTATTGGTAATCCTCTTTGATAAAAAGACAGAAGAAATTAACTGATAATCTAATTAATCCTTTTGTAGAATACACATTAGAATTTCTTTTGTATTTATTGAGCTCACTTTATTTAGCAGATTATCTGTGATGCTGTAATACAGCTTCTCCAAGAGTTCTAAGCAAGGCATTAGCCATATACTCAAAGATGGATTTTCAGAACCCTGGTTCTTAATTCTGCTGTGCTGTTGACAGAATTGTGGGTGTGTTGGGTCTGTCAATAAACTGGGCCAACTGGAAAACTGTACTGACTGTGTGACCATTCCATGATGTTTAATGAGGATCAAGGGACTGGAGACGACTGGGAGGGGCTTATGATTTCTATCTCAGATCGCTTAATTGAAATTTACAAAGCAGACTCTTAAAATTCTCCTAGAATTCTGCTTCTCCAGATGCAATGGGATGCCAAAGTTATGTGTATTTCAACTATCTGGAAAGTCTTTCTAAAGTGAAATGTTTAAGAAAGATAAAAGAGTTTATAGAGATACTAGAAAACTTAAATTATTTTTTACACAGTCTCAGTGTGGAATAAAGGGAATATTCATACAGTTTGATCTTCTTTGGGGTCTTTTATAGTGAATATTTCAAAAACATTAATGTCAACAAAGGGGCTATTGGAAGAAGAGGGTTTAATGTGGTCAGAGATTATATTCAGAGGATCCAGAATTATTTTGCTTGGTTTCTAATCACTGTTTCACCTCTTAATAGTCATATGATATGGGGCTGTTACTTGACCTCTGTAATCCATATTTTTTATCCATAAAATGAAATAATGATAAATAATATTAATATTTGATTTATTGAGGGTTACCAATGTGCAAGGCAAGTTTTAGACACCAGTATGATATTAAACTGTGTGTTAAAATGTTCTCTAGGATAGTATAGAATTAGTATTAATATTAGTATACTACTATTTAATTTTCACCCTGGTCCTCTGAGGTAGGTACTATCATTCTCAGTTTAATGATGAGAAAATTTAGAGCTATAGAGGCTAAGTAACTTGGCTCAAGGTTACTCAACCAATAAGTCATAAAGCTGGAATTCAAACTCAGGCCATCAGGTTCTATATCCTATTCGTTAATTTCCTAGACATTACAGCATGATGGCAATGGCAAATAATTTGGTGAAGGGGAGAAAGTGTTAAGGCAAGTATCCATTAACTCTTTCTACAAGGCTTTATTGAATACATTCTCTGTGTGAACACTCTCAATCACTAACATTGTTTAATAAGCAAAAATGTTCATACTGACATACTGACTGTAGTATTCTACGCATAGCATAGAGAATATTATAAAGCCCCTATCTTATAAATTAGACATAAAATCTTATAACATAAATGAATCTTCATTCAATTTCAGTCTAATCAAAGACAGTATTCAGTTGGGCTCTGGGGTAAAAATTGAGAAGAAAGTCGATATATGTGTTCCGTCTCAGACTGAGCCCAGTTTCTATCTGGTTTGTCTGTGGGTGACAGGTGGGACTGCTGGAAATAGGTGGGACAGAGAAGGGCTGGTGAAGGAGAAAACTCTATATATTATGTTACGGTGTAAAGATGAGACCCTGAGTCCGGGAAGGGGGTTATTTATAAAAGGGTCTAAGATTTATGAGCAGGACTGATTGGAGCATGGATAAAGGAATAAGATGATCCACACTGGATTTTGGATCAAGTGCATCCAGTGTTGGTTTCTAGTATAAAACAAGGGTTTTAGTCTTGATAAGCATGGTCATCAACAGAAAACACATACTCCAGCCTTTATCAGCAGGTATAAAGCATGAAGGAACACTGTTCTAGCTATGGGGAACAGAGTTCAAGGGAGGGAGGAAAGCTTAACTTAGCTGAGAATTCACTACTGGGCAAACAGAGTAAGAGGAGTGTTACATATGCTATGCCCTGGAATTATCTTATCTGGCAAGTGAGATTGTAGGTGTTATTTCTGTTTTGCAGATGGATGAAAATGGAGATTCAGAGAGATTAATAATTTGCTCGAGGTCACAGGGGAATAAGTGAAGGAACCTGCAATAGTTGCAATACCTTCACGGTGATACTGATCCAAATGACATTCACTATACTACAGAAAATAAATATTCAGAAATGGGATACATTTTACACAGACAGATAAAAGCCACATTTAATATAAACCTTAATATAGACTATCCCTTAAAATTGTTACTTTTTAAAATTTTGACTTTTATTTTTTGTTTTACTTCTACTTCTGTGTAGAGGCATTCTATGTAAAAACACAGCTATGATAATGAACAAAAAGAAAATGAGGAAGAGGAAAAAAGGAAAGATACATTTATAAATCACATAATTGAAGCTCTGATTTATTAAGGCTTCATAAAATGGAAAATACTTAGAAATTACCAATTCCAAATCAATCATTTCATAGATGAAGAAACTGAGTCCCAGAGAGAATAAATGACTTACTGAATGACTTGATTTTGACAGGCTTGTCTCTGCAGAGAAAAAATCTAATGGATTATACTCAGACAGTAAACTTCAAATATAATCTAAATTGCACCAAATATTTATCCAAATTATAGCTCTCCTTAATTCTGCTAGTGGACCAGTCACTTTAAAGTTCAAGGATTCTAAGATGTGGGTGATGGGAAGTGGTTTTGTGCCTTAGCTTTGTCATTAGAGATAGGTGCCACCACAAAGAATCCTTAGGCTGAGGGACTTGGTCATAAATTGAGGTGTTTTCCACCTTGATGACTTGTCTGAATAAGTTAGTGGTAGAGAGTCATTACCCCCTGACAGTCATTCAGTGACCCCAATGGATGAATTTCTGGAAGGCACAGGCTTAATAACCAGTAGATACATTTACAAGTCACAAGTGTACGTATCCTAATTGTTCACCACTCTGATTATTAAAAACAAGAAGCACCTTGCTTATTGCTTGCACCATCTCACACCCATGAAATTGGTGAAATTTACCCCCAGTGTCCAGGCTGTTGGGGGCAATTATTTGAAAAGCACTGAATGTCATCAAGATGAATCTTACTGCTAAAAATATACCAATAGCATGGTTCAGCTGTTACAGGGAGGCTGCAGAGTATAGATGCTAAGAACATACTCTGAAGCCAAAATAATTGGAATTAACAATAATTAAGTCCTGTCTCTAATATGTATTAGTTGTATGATTTCGGATAAGCACCCCAACCTTCTGTGCCTCAGTGTCTTTATATCTTTAATAAGAATAATCATAGCACCTCCCTCTCCTGTTTGTTGTACAGATTGAAATGTTACTATTTGTGTGTGCTTAGAGCCAGCTCTAGAATATTATAAATGATTTGTGTGTTTTGCCATTATGTCCACGCACATCATCTTTCTTTCCAAAAAAAGGAAACCACCACTCAATATCTAAAACCAAAAGCTGAATTCATTGCTTGCTAAGCAAGTGAGAGCCGCACTTGTAGGATACAGTTGTTCAGAGAAAAACACCGCTAATGTTATTTAGAGTTTTAAGCTTTCCAAAGAGTGGTTATTATTAATGGGAAGTTGTCATTGATCAACTGAGTTGGGTTTAAAACTGGTTCTGGTGCTACTTGTTAATATAATTGAAAAATGATCATTCATTTCCTTTCTTGAAACTACAGTACAGGAACTTTTTATTTTCACAGTAAACAACATTTAAGATTATTTATTGAGCACCTCCCAAGTATCAGCCGCTGTTCTAGACACTGGAGATGCAGCCTTAAGGAAAGAGAAAAGATCTTTGTTCTTGCAAGCTGATCTGCTAAATTTTGAGATACAAACTATAAATGCTACAAAAATGTATGGAAGACAGAGTAGTTATAGTATAAGTCATTCATTCATTCACTAAATATATGTGTCTCTACTATGCTTCACACATAGTTCTAGGCACAGTAATGAGCACAGTCCAAGTCCTTGTGGAATTTATATACTATTGGGGAAACAAGACAAAAAGATAAAGAAACACAGGAATATATAATCTGATATTTAATAGAAACAAGCACAAAATGTAATAAGGGGACAGAAACAGGCATGTATGTTATAAGAGTGGTCAGAAAATGCCTTTCTGAAGAATTGATTTTACTGCCAATAACTGAAAGAAAGGAGTGTATGTGACATCGTAGAGTCTGGAACAAGAGGATTCCAAGCAAAGGCATGACCAAGTACAAGGGCCTTTGTTTACAAGTGCATTTCTCGTGTCCAAGGAACACAGATTTGCTGGTGGAAGTGGAGCAGAGTGAGCTGGAAGGTTGGTGGTAACAGTGGAGGGATGGGCAAGGGCGCAGCATACATGGCCATCACAGGACTTTGGGTTTTGTTGTTTGTGTACTGGGAAGTCACTGAAAGATCAGGCTAGAAAGTCTCTATGAGTCCCCTATTCCAGCTTATTTTCTGGGCCTTGATATTTTTCACACCATATCTGCCTGCCCCAGTGTCAGCAAGGGGTAGGCAGACACCGCTTTGCCCTGCCCCAGACAACTGCCAGGACATTGACCTTTTGTCAGACTTCTTTTATCTGGAAGAATTTCCTCTGCTTCACATGACCGATCTTTAGCATATGCTGTGGACTAAATATTACTTTCTTTTGGTTGAGCTCGATCTGCCCTTTTACCAGCCCTGTGAGGTTGGAAAGCAGGTCTAGTCTTCATTTCTCCTTACCAGGCTGCTTCAAGATCCTAGGATACAAACCCTACTCTTAATTGCATCTATAAGAGCGGTGTAAATTGTCTCAGTAAGACTTGGCTAGAGAAGGTATTTTAAAAACAATCAAATAATATTCCTTGAGCACCTGCCGTAGTGAGAGTATTAAGATAGTGGAGGCAAAGAGGCAGATTTCACAAAAAGGAAAGCCATGTTGTTATCCTTTGAGTAACTCCTCCTCTCCCACATATTAGCTTCAAAGATAAGTATTCAAATTGGACACATTCCATATTGAGATGAGAATAATATCCCAGACATTTGAACTAATAACATTTTTTTGGAACTAGAAAGAATTATAGACACTGTAGTCCAACCCCCTCATTTTATGAGTAAATTGAGGCCCAGGAAGGTTAACTGACTTGTTAGAAATGACAAAACTAACTGGTAGCATTAGATACCATAATAAGTATACAATCTATGATAGAGTGATAAATTACATTCTAGGTGAGAAGCTAATAACTTTACATTTTATAGTATCTAATTTTACAAAACCATGTAAGAATAATCTTATTAGCTATAATTACAGGAATTCTGGCTCTTAAGATTGTATTATGAACATTTTTTCATTATATTGCTATTTTCTGTTGTTTTGTCTCAGGAAGATGTGGGGGAGGGGGAGGTTTCTGATACACAGGCAAAACTAAGTCTCCTGAAAAAAACTGTTGAGGTATGCCAAAACGTGATCCACAATGGTGAAGACACACCAAATGCTTGGTGCTTAGGCATTCAGGCAGGCATCAAATGAATATAGGAGTGGGGCCTCGAGTAGGGAGGTCCCAGAGCTGGTGAGTAAGAAGTTGGCATCAGATGCTAATAATACCAGTAACACCTGAATGAGAGATTTGTGGAGTCTATGCCAGGCACCATGGCCAGCACTGTCTGTGCATTATTCATGTTGACAACAATTTTTATGAACCAGTTATATAATTGAAGATTAAAGAAATGAGAAAGTATATGCTGTGGAAGTTTCAACACTTGGATCATATACCTAGAGGTGGTCTAGCTGGGATTAAAATCCATGCTGTCCACTGGAGAACACAGGTTCTCAGCCACCATGTACCTGCCTCTCAGGTAGGGCTAGGTCATGGTCAGAGACAGAATTACCTTGACGTAAATGAAGGTTAAGCCATAGATTTCCTTAAGTATGTGGGCCCGTTCCCATTCCCATTGTAAATAAATATTAACTTCCACACCAAATTTTGTATATGTCATTTTTCCCTCTTTTTAAAAAGATTCTTATCTTCCAAATTATATAAGATTCAGGCCTGACCTAACCAAGATCTGCCCCTACTGTGAGCTTAGAAAATCTTGCATTTTCTGGCACATGAAGTCCATGGCTGGGGATACAGAAATAAAGGTTCATCCACTAAGACAGGAAGCTGGATACAAACTTCCCGTTAGGGGTCCCCATGTCTCTCTGTGAATCTCCATGGCTACCCAGGCTTCACGACTGGCACGATAAGGAAGAGACCATCTGGCAGCATGACATCTCCAGGTGTGGCTGGCTGTAGGGGGAATGAAGTCCAGTTCCCCACAGAATTGACTCAGGAACTAGTTGTGCTTGAACCTGCAGGAAGGTCCCAAGGGCTGACTAGCAGCATGGCTGAGTGGAGAGAGCATGGACTTTCACATCAACAGATGTGGATTTGAGTCTGACCTCCTTCACTTACTAGTTGACCTTGGGCAACTTACTGGATCTCTTTGATCCTCAGTTTCATCATATGTGAATTGATCATTTTCGTGAAGACTAAAAGAAGAATGGACAGTCCCTGGCTCTATTATGGTGCTCTATAAATGTGGCCATTTATTGTACATACAGTGTAAAAGCCAGGTAGGGCAAAGACTGAGGAAATGAGGCATGGGTAAGCATCATCTATTATTTATTTATCATTTGTTTTATATACGATTATCTAGCTGTACGCTACAGATTCGGAGTGCCACCCCAGAAATCTTTGTGCTTACCTTTGCCCTCCTCTTCATCTAGGACAAATGGACCCTTTCATGTTCATAGGTATTCATTCATTCATACATACATTTATTTAACCTATACTTACCAAGCTTCTACTGGATGCTGTTCTGGGGGCTGGAGATACGACAAGGACAAAAACACTGAGGTCCCTGCTGTTGCAGAGGAGTTGGCCTCGGTTGCAGCAGAGACTCTCCTTCCCTGTATTAGATGCTGGGGAAGGCAGAGAATATGGATGTAAATGTTGGTGCATTCATAATGGGAAGTTGAGAGACACTGTCTGATTGCTTTCTTCTGTTAAAATGAAGCAGAGTGAGGTAAAAAGTATTTGTGGGGTGGGGAGTAATGGATGTTTTAAAGAGAGAGAAAGTATAGTATAGTATAGTCTTTTCAGAGATTGGGGGAGTGCCTTTACTTACTTACTTCAAACAACAGATAAATTCCTTAAAGTTGTGTATTTAGTGTTCCTTCATAAATGGAGTAAAATTCAAATACACAGAAAGGAATTTTCTGCTTAAATTCTGAGTTTCAGAAACAAAGCTTTATTCATCAGATATTTTTAGTGATGATGCATTTGTGCTTTTCTTGTTTCCACAACTTTTAGCCACCAGTTTCTTCTTAGCTTTTGGGAAGTTCGATATCTGATAGTTACCAATCTGATGCCCTACCTTCAAAACTGTGTGTTCAATGACTATTAAAATCAATGAGGTATGTAATTTTGTATGTTCATGTATACATACACACTTGTACCCAAATATGTGTTTGTGTAAGCATACACTAGACTCATGAGTGCACACACTTAAATATTTCACATACACATGCATGCAAATACACAGGCACACACACACTCCCACAACATAAGCTATGAAGTTTATCAGTTGATATGATAAGCCGTTGAGCTCTTTGAAGAACCTGATTCTTGATTCTTTTGCACCAAGACCTGTGAAGATTCCTTGGGAGATGGACTTATACTTAACCATATGTACAAGAACAAAGGCATAATGAAAAAGAGCACTGGAGAGAAAATGAAGCTTGACTACGGGTTGAAGTGGAATATGCCATATATCTTTGGAATAAAAACATCCTGACTGCAGTCTCTATTCTAACTAGCTATGTGATCTCAGGCAAGTTATTTCACCTTCCTATTTTTCTTCTGTAAAATCCTCTCATAGATCTAGCTCACAGACTATTGTCTGCAAACAGTACATTTTTAATGGACATAAAGTGCTTAGAAAGACTAGTTCTGGTCGCTAGTAAGTGCCCAGGTAAATGCTTTTACCTCTTCCCAGTTCTTGCTCACCAGGTCCTACACCTCCCTCCTTGAGTTTGGAAAGGCCCTGTGTCTTGTGGTTTCCTGGATGCCTCTTGTGGGTTCAACTTGCTGCCCTCCCTAAGCTTGGATTCCTGCCTCACCCGATCAGTGTCACCTCTCTTGGCCATGCTTCAATTCTGAATTCATTCAGTTTGGGCAAGAGCCCCATTTCATTTGCATGTTGACAAATTCTCCCATTTGCCTAGCATATGTCTTATGAGACTGTCAAATACCACTGTGTTAAAAAGATGTTTAGAACACATTTAAAGTTAAAATTTAAAGTTAAAAGAACAAATTTCAAAACAGTATGCAAAATGATGACCCCATTTAAAAATGTATACACAGGGTGCGGAGAGAACAAACGCTGGCATTTTTGATTTCTCCTTTGAACTCGTCCATTTTGGGCTTGTGTTTTTTTTGTTGTTTTTTGGTTTTTGGGTTTTTTTGCGGTACGCGGGCCTCTCACTGTTGTGGCCTCTCCCGTTGCGGAGCACGGGCTCCGGACGCGCAGGCTCAGCGGCCATGGCTCACGGGTCCGACCGCTCTGCGGCATGTGGGATCCTCCCGGACCAGGGCACGAACCCGTGTGCCCTGCATCGGCAGGCGGACTCCCAACCACTGCGCCACCAGGGAAGCCCTGGGCTTGTGCTTCTATAATATCTTAGAGGTTACTTTTAAAAGGAAAAGAATATTAATATGAAATGCACATTATTTTTTTCCAGTAGGAGAAACACAGTACCCATTGGAACATAATCATTTATCAATTTTGAAATTAAAAACTCTTTTTTTGATCCAGAAAACATATTTAAAATTGAGGAGTTCTGTGTTTATTTATCTCTAAAATAAGATCATTCAGAAGAAACATCTTGGAACTTGAAGGTCAGATTTTTATACTTTGAAGTCATTTTTCAACTTCAAGTCAAACAATTTCCACAGTGGTTGATAAAGAGCTGTCTCTATAGGTATTCATATGTCAAAGAAGTTTTCAAATGCCTGGGATATTGATATTTTATCTAAGAGCCTCACTTATCTAAAAGAGGAGCTCATTTTCTGCACCTTTTACAAGAAACTGTAGTTTTACGACTCTGAGGGAGAAACCATTTCACTCCATTTATGTGTTTGGCTTCATTTCCTCTGAAAGGGAAGACTGGACTGGCTGTGTAATATGTGAGAAAGGGCGGGGCAAGGAAGGAGAGTGCACAGGGGGAGTCTGCTGCTTCTTGGCAATCCTTGGCTTCCCTCACTTCTGAGCTAAAATAATTCTCTTTCCGGACAGCAGCTTGCTTGCGTCTGAGTGGGCACCATTCATGCGAAAAACCTAGGTACGAATTATTTAATCCGGGGAACAGATTGAAAGGAAAGGAGTGATATAAAGAGGCTTCAAGAAGTAGAAGGAAGCAGTTAAGACCATTGCAAAGATTCCACTGCATGACTCCTTAGCAAGGAATTCTAAATACCCCTCATACATTTTTTTTTTCTTTCAAAAGTACTTTATAAAATTTGGCCATAGGGATGATCTGCATGATTTTCCTTTTTCATCACTAGATTTTTTTTCTTACATAATGAATGTGAAGAAAACTACACTGACCTTGATTCATATTGATGCAGTTTGGGGGAGGAAAAAACTCTACATTGAAGCTCTAGGCTCTGATCTGGGAATATAAAGAAACTAACATATGGTCTGCACCTTGACAGAACTTAAGTCCAAAAACAACTCCCCTGAAATGATAGCATTGTGGAAAGAACACAGCATTGGTTTCAAACAATCTTGTTTTTATCCAGACTCAGCCACTGGCTAGTTATTTGATCTTAGATTTCCTTCTCTGACAAGTGGGGATAAGACCGACCTTCTAGCATTCCTGTGAAGAGTAATGAGCTAATATATGACAAAATCAAGGGCAGTAGCCAGCAGAGGGGGGTCATCGAATCAGTACTTTTACACATTGTATCATAGATGGCCTGATGGTGTTAATAGTCTGACACTGTGGAGTCTGACAACTTGAGTTTGAAACCTAGCCCCGGCACTTACCTGCTTTGTAATCTTGGGCACACTGCTTATCCTTTTTGTGCTCCAGGATCCTCATCCCTGGAGATGAGTAAAAAGATAATAATATTGATAGTATTGATATCATGGGGTTTTGAGGATAAATGAGTTAAGATATGTAAAGCACCTGCAGTGCCTGGCGCAAGGTAAGCACTGTGTAAGCATGTCCTCTAATTATTTTTAATAATTATTGATTCTTTTTCAAAATCTGGTCAGGGGCTTGTCCATTTTTTTCCTCTTTCTTTTTTATCACTATTATTATTATTATTATTATTGTAATAGTGATAGTGGCTTCTGTTTTAGCTTAAGTCTCTTTCACTTTGCATTGTTTTGGATGTGTTTTGCTTACGGTCTATGCACACCCCCATGCATGATTAAAGCCTCACAGAGAAACAGGCAGGTTGCAGGTACAGTTAGCACCTTGGGGGATAGCTGTGCTGTGAGCCAGTACTGAGTTTACAGCTTCCCCTGGACTGGTCATCGTATAGAGGTGCATATGCCTCTAGTAACAAGGAAGACCTCATGAGAGGCTGTGCATGAATCAACACTAATCCTGCCACCAGAGGAACAAACCCAACTTCTGGTAGTTAAACATCTTTCCTCCTCTTTAAAGCCAAGCATCTTTTTTCAGGCAGAATGAGTTTGTAACTCATGCTTATATCCCCTGCATTAGTACTTAATAGAAACTCCACAAGTGGTTAAGAATAAGGGAGTAAGACAGGTGACTGTAAAATACGACTACTTTTACACTGCTAAATCAAATTTTATAGTTTTTTTATTCTGAAATACTTTTAATATTATATACATATCATATTTCCCAAAAGCTCAAGAGGAGGAGCAAGTAGGGGTGGAAAGTAAGTAAAATAGGAAAAGCCCTTATTAGTCTTTACATAGGCTGCAGAAACCCTACAAAGTCATCTAGACTCCGTTGCAAAACAGGTTTAAGTGAGGGTCATAAACAGTATGGAATTAATAAAAAAACATTTGGTACAAGATTCTGCCACACACCTGCTGGGGCACTAGTAGGACTTCTGAGAAGTAAATTAACCTATCTGTGTTCCATGTTCCTCATGTATCACATGGAGATAATATATATCTCAGGGGGTTGTTATGATGATTAAATGAATTAGTACAGTGTCTGACCTTACATAACTTTGTTTATTGTTGACTTATTATTACACAGTTCTTCCTGGGTAACTGCTGGAGATTGGTTCTAGGACCCCCTTGGATATCAAAATCTGAGGATGCTCAAGTCCCTCATATAAAATGACAGTAGTACAATTGTCCCTTTGTATCCGAGGGCTCTGCATCCGAGGACTCAACCAAATTCCATCAGCAGTTGGTTGAACCCGTGGATGCTGAACCTGAGAATATGGAGGGCTGATTATAATACTCATCAGACATTCCATGAATATAGTCTCATTTTTGCCTTTACATAGTGATTATAAGAGATATGGGACTTTGTTTAGGACATTTCATATATTTATAAATACGTTCTAATGGAAATATACATAGTATTATTAGTATTATTTTAATAGTATTATTTTAATTCGTATAAACGATGCTTTGTTTTTTCTTTCCCAAATTAATGCAAGCTCATAAAATTTCAGGCAATGCAAAAGTCTAAGAAATAAAAAAAACTTAAGCCCTTTCACTTGCTATTCTCTCTTGTCTCCTGCTGGGGAATACTACCAGAGTAACCGAAGTTTCTAAAGCGTTTTCAGTAGAGTTGACGGTCAGGCAGGAAAAGGCGTCTATGATCATGGAATTTTGGAAACACTGTGCTGCAGCCCCCTTTGGAGACTCCG
Source organism: Lipotes vexillifer (assembly GCF_000442215.2). NCBI lineage: Eukaryota > Metazoa > Chordata > Mammalia > Artiodactyla > Lipotidae > Lipotes > Lipotes vexillifer. The sequence continues at coordinate 618,054 of NW_006791661.1, forward strand.
AATATACCTGGCCATATTAAAAGTGTTGAGAAGTCTTGTAAGCAAACTGGCCTGCTTTTACTGCACCTTAAGCAAAGCCTGCCTTCTATTAACGTTCAACAGAACACGTTTGGGAAATGGTGTATTAAGCTATAGGCAGCATGAAAGAGTGGAAAGAGCATGAACATCTGGGTCAAAAAGGTCTGGATTTGAATCCAAGCTCTTTCTTTTAGTGAATCTGTGTTATTATTTTTCTTTTCTTTTTTGCTTTATTTTTAATTTCTTTAAGTGTCAGTTTTGTTGTCAGCATAGAAGGATAATATTTTATCCTCAAGTATTCTTTGTGAAAATTAAATAACAGATGGAAGGCATAACGTATGTCACAAATATTACCTCCCTTTCCTTCTCCAATGAATGGAAAGAAATTTACAGAGAGGTATCTGACATACATCTGGAATCCCTAGGGAAGTGTCTTGCAAATTGCTCATTGAGGAGAAATGTTTCTGGCTATGGTTTAAAATAGGATATAAGATGCCTCACTCTGTGTGATTCCTTTTCAGAGAAAATACTTCCAGGGACTTGGTCTCTGACTCATACTTCCTTTACCCCGAAGCAATATACCTTATCTCCCCATTTTGTCACTTCCAAGGCTTAAAATGTAGCCAGTTTGGGATGCCATTTATCACATAACATGCTCAAGCCATGTTAATTTTCACCTGCTCAACCAATTATTGTGTCATGGTAATAGGGCATGGCAGCCTTATCACACGCAGCCATCCAGGGTAGCATTTTATTTTCTACGTGAAATGCATACACACAATGTCATCTAATCAAATATTCTATTTACTCCAAATGTCCTGACCTCTTGGCTACTTATTCTACAGTTGAGAGCTCTGAGACTGGCTTTCAAAATAGGTAAAATAAGAGAGTAGAGGAAAGAGAGGGATGCAAGGTGAGTGGAGGACATAGAAATCCCCTGTATATCTGCGTTTAAATAGAAAGGATGCTGAATTGGGGGGCAGGAGAGAAATGGATGAACATAGGCTCCAGGGGCTCCAGCAAGAAATTTTCATTTAGAGTTTGTCATTCCTTATAAATAGTGCTTTGTGTTATTGTAATAAGTCATGCCATTGTTGAACAAAGCCAACTCTTTTGTGCAGTGCTAGATGGCAAGCATCATGTTATGCTTTGGTATGTTTGTTTGATTTTTAGGTTGTAATTTCTAACATCAAATTCCACTTGCCTTTATGATTTTATCTCTGATAAAAAGAAAATTGAAGATACATAGTAATTTCTCCAAAATTCAGACTGACTCATTTGGAACGTGTAGTGATTGGAGCACTGTCTGAACTGAAGTTCTAAGCAAATCTTTATTCATAGAATGTAAATGTGTTACTCTAACAAAGATTTGGCATGGAGAATATTTAAAATGCTGGAAGAAGTCAGCTGTTTTCCTGCAACCTCCAAATTCCTCAGATGCTATTTAAATAATGCATGTAATTAAAAATTATTTTTATCTATTCATTAAAAGCAAGATTAAAGAAGGGTGTCAGATAGGCTTGACTTTGTTATCCTAGTTTGAATTAATATTTAATTTAAAAATAAATGCTAATGGATCAACCTAGGCCATAACAGAGGCGTTTGTGCATTTGTGTGTGTGTATGTGTGTGTTTGTGCATGCTTTAAGGGCAAAACATAACAAAATGTGATACTGAAGAAGAAAGGAAGAGAGTTAAGAGCACTGATGTAGAAATCAGAATTATTGGGTTTTAATCTGAGGTATACTCTTTACTAGGGATGTGATTTGGGCCAAGAGCTATAGCAGATGCTGTTGGTGTCTGGTCAGGTCTCTTGGAACCCCTTTTCCTGGTGGGTGTGTCCATCCCCCAAATGTTGACACTTACTAAGGGCTCACACCTGAGACCTGCTCTGGAGGATTACCCTTGGGTGATTGCAGCCAAGGTGCCTGGGAGTTACACACACACACACATACACACACACACACACACACACACACACACACACACGCACGCACGCACGCACAAACACAATAGCTGGGACACTGTCAGTATATACCTTCTTTTGCCTCAAGACAGGAGAGACTCTGCTCTCCTATTTATCCTCCTGAACTCCCCATGGATTAGACTATAGCTAGACTTCCCCCAGAGGTATCCTAGCTCCTTCCTCTTTCCTCTTTTGCTTCCTACATCTCATTTCTAGTTTCTCTTGAAAACACTCCCTCCATAAGCCATGTGCAGGGGAAATCTGCCTCAGGCTCTGCTCCCAGAGCACTCAACCTAAGACAAGTGGCTGAACTTCACTGTGCCTCATTTCTTTTTCTGGAATAATATCCACACAATGAGAAACACCTAGCACCATCACCAGCCCAAAGTAAGTGTTCAGTAAAGTTAGTTCTCCTGATGTTTCTGCCTTTGCTGCTGCTATTATTATTATTCCTTGAATTAGTAGCTGTTGTGATGAGGTATTGAAGTACTACTTAAAGTTAAGTAAAAAGGGTAAATTTCAGATTTCATAGCAGCCAATTTAAGAATAACCACTACTGGGCATCTCCATGTGTGTTTTTTATTATGGTTAACCTTCCTTAAATAGAATTGCTTCCTATACTTAGAGTCAACAATATTTATTTTTACGTGGACTAGTCCAAAGTATAGTTTGTGTCTTCAAAAACTTACAGTCCAGTAAGGATATTAGACACGTACTCAAATTAATATAATGTAAGGAAGGGTTGAAAGGCAAATGACTAGAGTCCAGCATATATAAAAACAAAATGGTGTGCTCTTTCAAAACAAGGACAGGCATCATTCAGACTGAGGCAGGAGAGAAAGACTCTTAAAGGAAAGAAGGTTGGGTGAGTGAATGGATAGTTGGCTGGGTGGCTGGCCAGCTGGCTGGCTGGAATTTTTAATAACTTTATTGAGGAATAATTTATATTCCACAAAATTTACTCACTTTAAGTACACAAATCAGTGAATTTTAGTAAATTCACCATGTTGTGCAACGATTATACCCATCCAGTTTTAGTACATACCCATCATCCTAGTAGGATCCCTCCTGCCCATTTTATGGTTAATCTCCACTCTCATCCATAGCTCCAGGCAACTACTAATCTACTTTTTGCCCTTATAGGTTTTCCTTTGGTGATAATGTCATACAAATGTGTTCATAGAATATGTGGCTTTTTGTATCTGGCTTTTTAATTTAATGTTTGAGATCTGTGGATGTATCATATATCAATAATTCATTCTTTTTATTGCTAAATAGTATTCCATTGTATGGATGTAGTGCATTTTGTTTAACCACTCTCTTGATGAACATTTAGATTGTTTCTACTTTTTGTCTATTTTGTGTGCAAGTCTTTGTGTGGAGGATAAATGCATTTTAACAGCTGAATATGAGCTGGTAGTGAAGGAAATGCCATGAGTGAGGAATGGTAATGAAGTTTGCGTTGTGATCGAGAGGGAGTGACTGCTTATTTAGCAAAAGCAAAGAGTATCATAGAGGCATGGAGGACTATGGAAAGCATTCAAAGCAACTACACAACTTACCAATATACATCAAGAGAAATATGTATCTTCCAATATATTCTTCCCAGAAAATATTTCATGCTCGACACATCTTGGAGAACACTGGATAACATATGCCCTTATGGGAAATGCTTGTTAGCATTTTAAAGGTTCTGAGAAGTTCTGTAGTAAAAATACCAATTTTAAAAACATATTTTAAAACATCTAAATTTCATTTAAGCTGGAATTTCACATGCACACACAAAAAAGTAAGCATGGATTCTGTTTTTATTAATTAGCAGTATTAATACTTTGTGAATCTAATGTTCTATGAAAGCACTTTGATTAATGCATATAAAACGGGTACATACAAGGTTCTGCCTTGAAGGCCAGGATAGGAAATATGAAAAAATGACTGTATATAAAAGATACTGTGGACATTTATAAAATTAATGTAGCTCTTTGATTTCTCCCCAACCTGTAATTCATACCTCTGTTAAGGCACATCACATTATGTTAGCATTTAAGATATTAAAATGAGGGTAACACCACTCTATCCCATTCCTCCAAGTTGGTGTTTTACACAGTTAATGGTCATATGCCATTATTGGTTGAGACATCATTTTTGTGGGGTCTTACCAGTATTTCTAATGAAGTAGAAAAAATATTCCAGATGTGGTTAAGTATTGTTTTATGAAACTTTTGTTTCAGTTGTGTGTGTGCATTTGCATGTCTGTGTGTTATCCCAATATGTGGTCAGTGGGTTACAGTTTAATAGAAAAATGAAAATCTTTTCCATAAATTATCCTTTCCCAAAGTTTAAGAAAAGTATCATCATGATGCAAGATGCTTTTAGGTGATACATGGACAATCATTACAAATATTGTATTAGTAGGGAGTTATTTATACACTTCCTAATCCTAGTTCAATCCTTTGATTATAGAAATGAGATATTCTCCTTTTGGTGTCAGTCTTTAATACAGCAATTGTTTGTGTCTTCTTTGAAAAGAGATGACAGTCCTGAGCTCAGACCTAAAACTTGAAAACGATGTTGTTTCATTATATTTATATTGTAGTTACCTCTTTATGGCAATTGATCCTTATTTGCCGTTTGGTAGTGATGTAATATTTCCTTTAAAAATAATATATTTAAGTGAATTATGTTAAGAAAAATAACACTAGTGTAAGTGAAATATAGATTTTGGTAGAGATATTAAAGGTGATTGTGAATAAATGAAATTTGGGAAACACATTTCTAACCTCTACCTATCCTGAGAATATCTTTTACTTATGAGAACTCCCTTGATATTTAAAACATTTTTTAATTGTTTCACGTATTTTTGATGATCATATTCTGTTACCTGCGAATCAACTATTTCAGAAGTTAGTCAAGTAAATAATATGCAATGGTATAGAACTGAAGGCTTGCTGGTGAGAGGGGCAGGCACGGCTTGAAAACCACTCTTTTATATATAGAATTTCTTTTTCTTCTTTCTTTGCTAAAGAATCTGCAGAAAGTTTGCAGCCTGTGATGAAGGGCCCATAGCTGTTTCCGCGTCTCTATCTCATTAGATGTAATCAACTTAGTTAGTTGGCAATGCCACAGTGTTTCACTTAATCTAATATTCAGATCAATGGGAAGTTGCCATATGTACACAGATTACCAATTTTCAAATCATTAGAATGCAATAAAAATAGACCCAATGCTCTCTTGACACTGTATAATTTAATCTCTCCTTGTTGAATCACAATTGAATTCAGGGTCTCAAAGACTACGGAGAATATCAATTGGATTTATACCATGTATGTGCAAAGATACCACTTAATCAAGTTGCAGTTTATTGGATGCCAGATGAGAGTTTACTTGAGCTCAAGTGTATCTACCACCTTCAAGATGGGCCTGCCACTGTTCTAAATTTGACATCTCAAGTCAGTGTCTTAATTCAATGCCATGTGTGTCTCCTTTAGGTCGGGTACTCTTTACTACATCAACAGAGGTAACTAGTTTGTGCTTAGAGTGATAGTTTAAGCTATTCCAGGGTATATAAATTAGATCTTGTAGAATCAGGGAGATGATACGTATGGATTTAGAATTATAGGTGTATTTTCTGTCTTGTGTTTAACTAGATAACAACATAATTTCCAGGGCATTCTTGTCTCTAACTCGTGTTTACAAGGAATCCAAACCACTATGGCCAACATTGAACTCCTCCTACCTTCCCCCAAAGTCCTTATTCATACCATTTGTCCTGGATCCCAGGAATGGATTGTTTTACAATGTTCTGATTGCTTTTCATGTCTATTTTAACACCTAACAAATCACTGAGGGCAAGGATTGCGTCATATGTGTGACCTAAGTCTAACCGGTGATTGATTGATTCTTTCATTCAGCACATACTTTTTGTAGTTTACTGCAGGGAATTTGGCCTTTTGGGGAAGAAGATAAAGGTTTGTTCAGATGTTATGATATGGCTTATATTTTTAATGAGTCACTCTAGCTGATGTCTTCATGGGCAAGGGAGCAAAAGGCAGAAGTAAGGAAAATCAGTTTGGAGGCTTTTGCAGTTACCAAGATGAGAAGTGATGGTGGCATAAACCGGGGTGGTGGAGGTCACAGGTGCTTGTTTTACACTTTTCAACGTGCCTGGTATGTTTCTGTTTTCAATATATTGTTTAATAAATAAGTGATACTATATTCCTATCTGCCTATACCTTCACACTTTCCAAACTCTTGACCTTCCAATAAATATAAAAAGGGCTTGTCTCTGCATATTTACAAAGTAGTCTCAGTATCCAAGCTGATGGGTAGGGAATGTGGTGCATTATGTAGTTGCTGTGTTCAGCAGAATCATTCTTTTGCATCATATGCAGTTGAGTGCATTTCTATTTTGAATAGTTTCATTAGATTTTTAACATAGGCAGGGAAAAAGAATGGAATGGATATGCTTTGCCTATTCTGCTAAGAACAGCATCAAAAAACCTGCACTATTTAGACAAAACCAAGTGACTAGATGCAGAATTCGTCAATCTGCCTGGTAGCACTAAAGGCAAATGTGGCAGTCGTTTTGTGCTGTTAATGGCCTTATCACTAATAGTTCAGTTTGTTGGTGCTAGAAATGATTGTGAAATTAACCCTTTGAATATTAAAATGATACTTTTTGAGATTATTTCTTTAGCACAGAAAAATTTTAATCTGGACGTGTCCTCAAAATTCACTTTTGAAAGAATGGGCAGGTAGTATTATGCCCATCTTACAAAGGGGGAAACTGGAGAACAAATAGAATACATGATTTGGCCAAGGTCATGCTACCCCAATACACCCAAAATAAAAGCTTGATGTCAGCAGAGTTTTGTCTATTATGTCCACTGCTTATCCTGAAGGCTTAGTCTAGTGCTGGCTGAATAAATATTTCAAGAGCAAATGACTGAACTTGTGGATAAATGAAAGTCACAGAACCAAGATTATAATAAAGACCTAACTTAAAATACTGGAAGGGGAATAACTTGATAAAGGTGTAGAAAATATGCCCTACACAGCCACAGTAGTGAAAAACTAGAAACAGTAGCCAATACGTATGACATTTAAAAAAGTCTGTATGGTGAAACAATAGGCCAGTACCAAGTGGTCAGTTTTCAAAAGGTAAATCCAAAATCAAATAGTATTATTTCATATTCACTTTCATCAAAGTGATAAATGAACTAAAATATCATAATGGAAAAGTGTACCTTAAAGTTGTGACCCCCCTCTCACAACAGAAAAACATGCAAATAAGATGAAAAACCAAAAACCAGCCACGGGAGACTCTACTTCTGAATTCCTCTCCCTAGATGCAACATCTTTGAACCTTTGGACTGTTTCTTCTACTATAGACTTTTATAATAAGTTTGTTCTTACTCACATTTCTTGACTTTTCAATTTCAGATATTACCTGTAGTCTTCCTGGCATTGAAAATGAGGATGACGCTTCCTTACAACACCCCTTTTTCTACACCAAAGTCCCCTCCTCCATTCTCCCAAAGTTTTCACTCAACATTCAAGAGCTTACCATATAATATTATTCAAAGCTCTTCAAGATAGTAAACAGCAACTGCTTTACTTTCTCATTTTCCCTGGAGTTAATAACGGCTTCTTTCTTTTTAGTTTGCCTAAACATTCTATGCAGGTATGATTTCCCAATCCCAGTCTCAATCTCAAACTGTAATTCTCCTCTCAGTACAAATAAACATATTCAAAAATCCCCTAAATCCATTTTTCCCCCTGGGAAATCCCTCCTTGATCCACTTCTCTTGTTCCAATTTACAGCTCTTGTTCTCTAGATCTGTTGCATAAGCCTCCGCTGGAGTCTCACTTAGAATTCCTTTTGCTTTCTCTTGGGTTGCATCCTATGGCCTCTTCTTATTTGCTACTCTCTCCAGTTAGAGGAGTATGCCCTGCATCACTTCCTAAGACAGAAAGAAGACATTTTTAAAAGAGATTTTTCATTCTCAGTTTCTTTTTTTTAATTTTGTCATTCCATGTGACCTATAGTTTGTGTTGGAATTCTAGGTTGGAGAGCTACTTCCCCCAGAATTTTAAAAGCTTTACTTTTTCACTCTTCTAGTATCTTGTTTAAAAGCCCACTGTCATTCTTTAATCTAAACAGTTTCTTTTTTCCCCTCTGGAATGTGTTAGCATTTTGTCTTTATTCCTGAAATTCTTTATATCTTTATATCTTGAGATTCCATATCATGTTTCTCTGTGTGGGTTTCTTGCCTCTCACTGCTTTATGCCTTTGGTAGGTCTTTGTAATCCGAAACCCTAAGCCTTCAATTCTGGGGAAACTTTCCATTTTATTGGTTTGAAATGTATTTATCTACCAATGATTCTATTTTTTCTTTTTGCAACTTTTATTAGTCAGATATTGAGTCTTCTGAATTAATCTTGTAATTTTTTGTTTCTCTCCTATTTTCCAGCACTTTTTTTTCATATCTCTTTATGTAAGAATCTCGCAGATTTATGTCTCTGTCTTTGTGTTCCTTTTTATGTCTGCTAACACATTTTTTTATTTCCCAGAGTTCATTATTATTCTAATTATTGCCTCTTTTACAATGGCTACTTGTTCCATTTTTGTAACCTTTTAAAAAATTTTATCAAATATATTTTTTTAGTTTATTTTTATTTTGTTCCCTGTACTGAACGTTTCTTCTGAATCCCTTTTATCACTTGTTTGGCCTCTGCCTTTCCATCCCAGGCTGTCTATGAATATTTCAGAGTGAGATAATAACATACTGTGATTGCATCACCTGTGTGACTGAGCAGACCTTGTGTATTAGTGGTTTTCACTTTCCGCTGCTCAGTTAAAAATCCAGCCATTTCATCAGAAGATCCTGAAATGTTCCTATCTGTGGGTCTTTTCTCTGGGGCTAGAGCCGATTTCCTATCATTTATCAGTTGGATAATGGACTAGCCTGTAGGAAACAGAAATATAACTCCAGTTGCTTAATCCTGTGAGACTTTTTTCCCCTTCCCTCTCAATAGAAAGCCGAAGGCCTAATCAAGTTGTATTTTTACCGCTACCTAACTTAGCATATGGTTTTTATCACCCACATTTATCACTCATGGTCTCAACATAGTTGCTGCAAACTCAACCTCATGTTCATGTTACAAACAGGAGGGAGAAGAAATACTGAAGGAGGAAAGGGTAGCACCAATATTAAAATAAATAAATGAATTAATTAATTAATAAACATCCCAGAAGGCCCTAGCAGATTCTTTGGTCAAAACTATGCCATAAATCCATTTCTAGTTGTAAGGGAGTCTGGTCTATAGCTGGACCACTGTCATCCTGAACAAAATCAGGCTTCCATTAGAAATGGAAGAAAGGAGGATGGATATTGAATAGGAAAACTAGCAGTATCCACTACATATAAAATAAAATAAAATAAAATAGATAAAATGCACCGTGTCCAAGGTCAAGTTGAAGAGCTTCAGACCCAATACACTGTGTGTCCTATTATTAATTCAGGATCCAGTGATACAGGATCTGACTTAAAAGTCATGAGTGTATTTGTGTGCTTACTCTAATAGTAACATTAGGAAGCATTTATCCAGGCAAGACTCTGTTAGGTGCTCCGTTGTGCTTCCCAGCTCTCCTTAGAGTTAGCAAACTCTACTATAACTAAACTGTAATATTGTTACGTATGGTAGCTGAAACTTGTTCATAATTATAAATTTAGCATCTAATATCTTTTTCTGACCAAGAGTAAGTATTTGATAAGTAAAATGAACACATCAAAATATGTCATTGCTATATAACTAAATTTTTTATTGTGTAAATGATCATTCATTTCTTGTTTTTTTTTACATTGAGCATTTAAAGAGGAAGGAAAGAAGTGAAGAAGGAAGGGAGGGAGGGAGGGAGGGAGGGGAAGAAAATGAGAGAGAGAGAGAGAGAGAGAGAGAGAGAGAGAGAGAGAAAAGAAAGAAGAAGGAAGGAGGAAAACTTTGATCACTAGCAGCCAGCATGGTTTTATTTAAAAAAGGAAATCTTAAAATCCCATAACTTTGTTGAAAGGCCATTGAACTAAAGTTGAGGGAAATGCAGTGAAGGAGTTGATTTAACTCCTGCTAAGGCAGCATCCTATAGTATATGAGTATACACACTGTGATATCTGTCTGCCCAGGTACAACCCCAGCTGTGCTACTACCTAGCACTGTGACCTTAGGCAAATTGCTTAATATTCTTATCTCTCAGTTTTCTCATCTGTAAAATGGGGATAGTAATAACACCTGGCTCATGTGATTGATGTGAGGATTAAATGACCCACATATATAAATACCTTTGGTCAGTAAGCATTTAATAAAAGTTAGCTATTTTTTAAGCATATGGATACAAAGAACATTGCAATGAGATTACTCAGTAAGAAATTTAGCAACTATATACAAAAAGGGATAATTCGAGTGATTATCAGCTGTAATTAAGATTCCCAGTGGGCACTATCTTCGCTCAGGCATTGTATTAGTTTTGTAAATCTTCCATACCAAGTACCACACACTGGGTGCCTCAAACAACAGGAATTTATTGTCTCACAGTTCTGGAAGTTAGATGTCTGAAATTAAGGTGTTAAGGAGTTTATTTACCTCTGAGGGCTCTGAGGGAGGATCTGTTTCTTGCCTCTTTCCCAGCCTCAGGTAGCCTTAGGCATTCCTTGGCTTGTAGTTGGTGTTCTTCCTGTGTCTTCACATCATTTTCCCTCTACATGTCTATCTCTGCGCTCGAATGTTCTCTTCTTATAAGGACATCAGTTGTGTTGGATCAGGGTCCACCCGAAAGACCTCATCTTAACTTGATCATAGCAAAGATTCTATTTTTAAATAGGGTCACATTCATAAGTATGTTAGTACTTGAACATACTGGTGGACAATGGGGTGCAATTCAACTTATATGAAGCATGACTCAGATGAGGCCATAGCTAATATTTTCACCAAATCTATATGCAACCCAGGTGTCAGCTGGTGCTTTCATGGCCTTTGAGCGACGGATGGGGTTGAGGCCCTAGGCTTCAGAATGATACCTGTGGATTCCTACTGACTTTTGCTCTCCTGGCTCTGTGGATCTCAGGCCATTACGTCCTTGTGGGCTGCACCGTGCCTCACTGACCCACATGTGAAACTCATCATGTCCTCAAAAATGATCCACTAACAAAAATATCAGGGATCAATGCTGGCTCCAGTGAAACTTTTTGAGAGGAGGGAGAATTTCTAATACACACCATACAGTACCCAGGACACAACTTGTGAAAACGTCACTAAAACTTTCTTCTCTGCCAAGTCTGCTTCAGCCCCTTGTCCCTGAGGGATTTTTTTTTTTCTTGGTCTATCCTCACTCCTAGATTTTCACCAATTTCGTCCCCAGATATCCAGCTCTTTTCTCCTCTTTTAGGCAGAAAATTTTATTTCTCTCTGATTCCTAGATCCAAAATTTATATACAACCTCATCAAATAAACACTTCCCAGAAACTCTGATGCTCTCATTAATGAAAAGTCAGGGTTACATGTTATTTCTTACATAGAAATTATAGAGGGAAGTGAAAAACAATGCCAGGGATGGAAAAGTCAGAAAGAAAAAAAATCCACAAGGGGTGGAGTGGGAGAAGAGGAATGCTGAACTTAGAATGATGAACTTTCACAGAGATATATGAAATAATAAGTAAGATTTATGTTACAGTTACTGTGGAATACGCACTCAGTGATTTTTCTTGTGTGTGAGAAAAATTTACCTCCATCAGTCCTCACAAGAATCTTAACTTGCTCACAGTCACAAAGCTAATAAGCTAGGTGGGATTTACACCCAATTACTAAAAATCCATAGACCATTTAGTACCATAGGGTCCTAAAAAATACAAAGTGAAGGGTCCTCAGCTCATGAAAATGACATTAATTTTTACTGATGAGTAGGTTCCTTTTGAGTGAAGAATGTGATTTTACTCTCAGAAAATATGATCTTAAATAAAAATATACTGTCCAAGACACAGAAATTATAGTCCTGCCCTACTTTTCTTTGGTCAGAGCAAGCCGTGGTGATTCTATTCATTTCTTGGCACTACACTCTGAGAGCGGACTTAGGCCAAACTGGACCAAAATCCCAGATCCATCACTTATTGGCTGAATGATTCTGGGTAAGTTATAAACTCTATCTGCCCTTGCTTTCCTCGTTTGTGAAATGAGAAAAAAAAAATTACCTGCTTCATGAGAGTGAGAGGATTAAAATGGCATATACTGCAGTGACAGGTACTCAGTGATTCCACAGTGAAAGAGTTCTAAGGATATTAATCACTCTATTTGAATAAAATAATTGATTAGAATTAGTCACTTTTATTGATAGTAATTCAGCATCGATATTTAACTCTTCCACTGAGCTGAACTCAATTTTGAAAAAGAATTCTTAATTTTTTTTCACTTTTCATACTGCCTGAGGTTTTTTCCACTTAGCCTGAGGCCAGCAATATTTTGAGGAAATCCAGTGAAATGGATAGAATTGCTGTTTAGAACAGTGGTGCAATAGAGTGACCATGAGTATGGACCCTCAAGTATGGCTGCTTGCATTCAAAGCATGAGTCTGGCACCTGCTAGTTGAAAAATTTGGGCAAGTTAATTTATCCCCCCTGTGCCTCACTGTTCACATGTGTAAAACCAGGACAGCTGTGCCTGATACTCAGTAAAGGCATAAAAGACCCATAGCTCCTACTGTGTGGTTTATTTGATATTTATTTGTGTTTAAATATATTTCTTTCCCTTCCCAAGGTACTGTGGATTTATGCAATAAACATCACATTTGCTTATGAAAGACTGTTAATTTTTTTTTTTATAAAATCACTGGCACATTTTATATTTAAAATCTCAATTCATATATTAATATAAAAGAAGTATTTTCATAGACCATATTTCATTGATGTTGATTTCAGATACATAATAATTATAACATGATAATGAAAGAAATACTACTGATTTTCAGGAGTAAATGCATACTGAGATCTTTACATTTTATTTAATGCTTATAATAACCCTATGGTACAGGTTTAGGCAGTTGCCTACGGCCGTTAAGGACTGAGATCCAGGTCCATGTGGCTCCAGACCATGAAACCTTCCAGAGCAGGTGTTGAAAGGGGAGCAGAGGGATGAGAGAAGCTGCTTCCCCCAGAGCCTTCCCCAAGGCCACCAAACTCAAGGTCTCACCATTACCCAGAGCAAGCTCAGCTCCTAAGCCATTCTGTGCTTCTTTCAGGTTTCTTTCAGATCTGATTTATTCCTAACTGAGATAACATTTGGAGAAGAAACCGAAAGGTCTTTTACTTTCCCTGGATGGGAACAAATATTTTTCACTCACAGGATTGTTGGGTTAGGATGAAGACCTACCAATATATGTACACTTGTAAATGACATGTTCATTCTGTTTTATAATTCCAACTTGGACAGAATTCTTCCCTGGCACAATAAGATATTGTGGTCTTGTGTTCTCCTCACCCTTACCTCACTGCTAGTCTCCAGAAAGCGCAGGGACAGGTAGGAGGTAGTTGTGCCAACACCTCTTCGGCTTCCTGAGGACCATGGTGGAGGGTGGCTGTGCGCTGTTAACAGTGATTACTACTTTTGTGGAGTACTGTGCTGTACCAGTTGGGTTAAGCGTAGTGACACCATTCACAAATGATGCAGGAGGGCAATAGTCATCAACTCATGCTGCTCCTTTGTGCATTAAGGGGAGGTTTAAGCACTTGGCTTTCTACAAAGTTCATGAAAAATGCCCTGCTGTGAATTATCTGTTTTTTTTTTTTTTTTTTGGTGCTTTGTTGTTGTTGTTTGTTTTACAATAGGAGGGACAAGGAGACAAGGTGGCTTGTGGAAATATCAGAGAGAATAGAGTTTGAATCCTGTCCCAGGCATGTATTGTCAAGTTGTACTAGAGTTACCTGCTCGGACGGAGCCCCTCTCATCTTTAAATGAGAATAACAGCCGTGACCACTCATAGGAGGATTGTGTGAATTCCTGTGTTTCACTGGGACCTGGCCTACACTAAGATCATAAACATATGGGAGTTATTTTAACAACTTTCGTAACTCTAAGTATGAATACTTGTAGGATTTGAGGGCCCATTTGTTCATTCTGTTTCACTAGGCTGAATTCTATGAGTTCAGATTTGTTTAACACTGTGATAAACATTTGTTTTATACATTTTATACATTTGTTTTATACATTTGTTTATCACTGTGATCTAATGTGGCCAATGGGATTTAATAAGGTCTCAAAAAAGTGTATGTTGAATATGGATGCCCAGGAGTATGACTGTCTAGGATGCAGTATCTCATAAGGTAAGGAGCACTGGATTGAACGTCAGAAGACTTGGATTATGATCACGAATCTGCCATAAGCCAACTGTGAGAATCTGGGGAGTCTGGGGAAAGCATTTTCCTTTCAGGATCTCAGATGTTGTCATATGTAAACTAGAAATCCATAGATACAAATGCTGATCCATGAGTCTGCATTGTGTGCCTATTAAGCATACAAAATCCTGGGCTTCATCCTAGATCAACATACTCTGAATATTAATGGCATGGCCCAGGCTAGTTTTCTTTTATGAATTGTCCTAGGGTTGGGTACAATGGGATGTGGTGATCAATTTCTTTTAAATTTTGGCATCCTATGGACGTAGATTATCACATTTAATTTTTTAAAAGTTCCTAAAAAAATTGTTAGGGCTTCCCTGGTGGCGCAGTGGTTGAGAGTCCGCCTGCCGATGCAGGGGACGCGGG
>NW_006791661.1:633112-649027 GCF_000442215.2 Lipotes vexillifer
GAAGATCCCACATGCCGCGGAGCGGCTGGGCCCGTGAGCCATGGCCGCTGAGCCTGCGCGTCCGGAGCCTGTGCTCCGCAACGGGAGAGGCCACGACAGTGAGAGGCCCGCGTACTGCAAAAAAAAAAAAAAAATTGTTAAAAGAAGGAAAAAATCAAATGAACAATCTTCATAGTGAACGTGAAATAAGATCTTCTCCACCTTTTCTAGAAATCAAACAGAAATGGGACATCTAAGAACAGAAACCACAGCTGAGTGAACTTGCTGGGGTCAACAAATTTAAAACTCATGCTATGATGTTTGAATATTTGGACTTTGGGCTCCAGAGTTCTTCAGATGCTGGGAAATTGTGCTTAGAGAGACTACATGTATTTCCCAAATCATTCACAGTATTTGAGGAAATATAATGATTTTCATTAGAATTGAAGACATTATAGTTCTGTGCTATTTTAAGTAAAAAGCCCTTTAGGAGTCTCTAGTAATTGAATTTTTCCATTGTAGTAACCTTTTAGATACATAGCATTCTACATTAAAGTTGGAAGTGATTAGTACAAGTGTTCTCAATTTCATCTTAGCTCTGTTGGTCTTAAATGATTCTAAATTAATTTGTTAAATGTCATATCCCAAAGAGAGAAATAAAGTTTCTTCTTCTTATCATTAGATTCCTAAACTTTTCCTCAAATTGTTGACTGTTAACTGAGACACAGTTTCCCAGAAGTACACATCTTGGGGCATTTTCCAGGGTAGTTTTTCCTTCCTTATTCCTCCTTAATTAGATCTGCAGTATATTAATCTCTCACACACTGGCATGGTCCTTTATAGCACATAGAAAGTTTTTACAAGTAGTTTGATTTTTACAAGAACATATGTTTTATGGGGCATACATTATTATGTGTTGTGTTTTTTTTTTAATGACGAGTAAATTTAAGCAGAGAGAAGTTAGGTGATTTTTCCAAGGTTACCCATCAACTGTTTACTCTAAGCACCTCCTGTCCTACCATGTACCAGGAACTGTACTATGCACTTGAAATTCAGATATAAATAAGACCTTGCCTGTGGAGAGCTCCAGTCTAACGGAAACACGTACACATGCATGCGCATACACATACATATATGCACACATACATACAGTGTGGGAATTTCAACAGTAGGAGTAAGCACAAGATATAGCTGTAGAATACAGAAACAGTAATCAAATCTCCATGGGGGTTTGGGTGTAGGAAGAGAAAAAGTTGGTAGATCTGTAGCAGCCTTAGCTTTTCAGTAAAGGTGGAGCTTAGTTGCCCTACAATTTGGATAGAAATAGATGTTACATTGTTTGTCTTAGACCTGTTAGAAAAGAATTCTAGGTAAGATTGAGGAAATGTCAATTATCCAAATCACAGAATACAAAGAGTCTGCTGATGCTACTAGGCACCCTTTTTCAGTGTCACTGTCAAAAGATGACTCTCAGATTCCTGGCTTGAGTGACTGGTTGGATGGAAATGGCTTTCGCAGAGATAGGTTAATACAGGAATGAAGTAATACCCTATAGGTAATACAGGTAGTACAGATAGGTAATACAGAAAGGAAGGAAGGAATACTGCTGAATTCTCTCCCATAGAAGATATGTAATCTCTCCATTGCATCATGTTGCTTCCCCCCAACATGCTTTCCATTAGTAACAATCCACAGTAGAAAGGAATTTCTCTAGAATTAGGTCTATAAATGGACTGATTAGGCAGGCACTTGGGGTGTAGTGAGGCAGACACTTAGATTACACGGAATGAGGTCAAAGGGATCATGTACTCTTAGGAGAGGTCAAATCAATAAGGGAAATGTTTATTCAATTGTCTTTTTCAACTTTTGATGTACTATTAGTAATAATTAAAAGTAAGAATAAATAGTGGCAACAGTATTGTCAACAAAGCGACACCTTGGCAATGACACAATGCGATGAGACACTGTTATCTAGCCATGTTATTCATAAAGCTATTGCCACTAAAATGCTTCATCTAAAAAAGGTTATACTGTTAAGAAAATATGGAAGTGAAACTTGCTTAGTCTTACAATAACTGTGCTGTAGATAATTGATAATTGGCCCTAAAGGAAAAATCAGAGGACCTTAGAATTCCATTAGCATATATATGCTTCCTCATCCTAATGGCAAAAAAGAAGACTGTATAAAATATTTACATGTACAAGTCGCCTAGTAAAATAATGACATTAAAGTGAAATAAAATGAGAGCAGTGTCATGGCTTATGGAGGTATGAATTGTTGAGCTGAATTAAATAAGAATAGCATGCCTTAATTCTTCTTTCCTTGGTTTAGCTCTTTTTTAAAATATACAAAATATATTCATTTCTATAATTGTTCTGCGAGATGAAAGAAATATTTGGAATTATTAGAAAAGGGAATACAAAATTCATATTCAAGAAATGGTAAAGCACTTCCAGCTTGGGTTTTGTTGCTGAATTTCTTGATCTGGAATATGGGGATAATTATACTTCTATCTAATAGGTTGCCATGAGGATCCAATGATATGCTTGCATACAGAATGCTATCTGACTCAGAGAGCACTCAAAAAACACTAGTTATTATCATAATTTAGTGTTATATTTACATATGAATAAATAATAAAAGCCAACTCTAATATTGTATTTATGTCAGATACTATTCTCAGTGCTTTTCATGTGATAAGCCATTTGCTCTTCCAACAACCTATGCAGTATTACTCTTATCCTGAATTATAGATGATGAAACAAAGGCACAGAGAGGTTAAGAAAAATGTCAAAAAATATCTAGTTGGGAATGGAACCTAGGAGTCTGCCTTTGAGACTATGTGCCTGACCACTATATGATAACTGCCTCAAGGTAAATTGCTAGTAATTTAATAATGCTATTTGACTAAGAAGTGGCATTCTTCATATTCTACAGTCTCTAGGAGATGATGGCTCTTTAAAAAATAGTAAAATAAGGAAAATGTATGGGGTGCTGATGAAGTGAGTGCTTCTAATAGTCTTACCTCTCTGTCTTGCCCTATCTTAAGAGCTTTTTTGATTGCTAAATGATTTGCTTTCCCAATCTTGATAAATTACTGCCAAAGTACTTGATAATTCTTTTCCTTTCCTGTTTTCACCAGGAGTTTCTGTCTTGTTTTCTTTCATTGTGAGCCTTTTAGCAACCTGCTGATTTATTTATGGCAAGATTTTATTTCTCCCATTGACCCTAGGCTTCCAGAGATAGTGTTTAAAAGCACTGTGCAGTGATTATGAGGCCAAGACCACTTTCACGTTTATACCTCCTCTCCTTACCCCTGTGATCAAAGACAAAAAGCCCCCCTCGAGGTATCTCCTTTTGGCTCCATCAGTCCTTCAGAAAATGTTAGTATAGTTGCTTCCAAGAACTATTTGTAAGCACTGGTACCCTGAAAATCATAAATAACGCATGTTAAGAGCGCATGAACACAAGTTACATGAGTAATGACACATCCTCTAAGATTCTATGTCTCAAAGTATGAATCAGTGTTTTTGACTGACTACCAACAGCTTTTGCTTTGTCTAGATGGCAAGCTCAATATTTAGAAATAGAAAGCAATTCTTTCATATCTGATTTTCTCCATTCTACTTGGAAACACAAGAGCAGAATAGGAGCTCATCAAATGTCTCAGGTTCACCTGATCTCGAAAAACAAGAATGAAAGGCTATGCCATGAATCTTCCAGACTAAAGATTCTAGACTAAAGACCAGGTCATTAGTGTCTGACTATGTCCTGCCTGACACCGTTGCAGAAAAGATAAATAAATAAGTAAACGTTAGGTTAATGACCTCATAGAAGGTCCTATATGCCTCAGCTTTCGTATATTAAAATCAGATGACTAGATTAAAACATTGGTTTCCCCCGTGAGCCATGGCCGCTGAGCCTGCGCGTCCGGAGCCTGTGCTCCGCAACGGGAGAGGCCACAACAGTGAGAGGCCCGCGTACCGCAAAAAAAAACAAAACAAAAAAAAACATTGGTTTCCAAACCATATTCTTGGGAACTATCAGTATTTCAAGCTGAACCAACCTGCTTTTCTCTACCCTAAATTGAATAATGCAGACATTTCCCATTTTTCAGGGAAAAAAAAAATGTGGATAGAGCTTTTTCAATTTTAAGTTCCCTTCTATAATCTATACTTAAATTATTGATGTATGCTGGAAAGCTCTGGAAGATGATAAATTGAATGAGCAAATAGCAAATATCTATTAATGGAGAAACCAATAAAGAGTGGCAGGTCATATTTTAATGTCTTCAGATCTCTTCGTGCATACAGGTAATTATTTCACGTGCAGTAGTCTTGCTTTTTACAATGAAAGTTGACATTGATCCACTTGACATAATTAAATTTGTGAATATTTTAAACTGTTGTACTATCAGTAGCATGGTTTCCAGGTGCTCTGTCATCTGAACACTTTTAATTGGCTATCGTCTCCTCAGCAAAAAGCCACCTTTCAGGTCTATGAATACAGGTGTGCACATAAGCACACCTGTGAGTTCTGCTGAATTGCTATTTCTTGGGAGATGGGAGTGAAGGCCCATTGCCTGGGCCCTCATGCCTCCTCAACCAAAGCACTTTCATCCTTTTCATATTTGGCATTTTGGATTTCCATGTAAGTGCTCCTTTAATTTTAAAAGATAAAAAGAAAAAATTGAGAACCACTGCCCTAGATAATGTTTAAGATCACTCAGAGCTTGAAACATCTTTGAGCCTATGATATTCCTTGGTGGCTAAACTATTTAACTAGAGTATGAAAAGCTGCCACCCACATTCCACACCAACACACCTGATTTAATTATTGGATGAGGCAGATGCTCAACATGATGAACTCAAACAAGCTTTGCTCAAAAACAGAAGAGTAACAGGGCAGAACGGAGGTGCATTCAATTTAGGATGTCTTGCCAAACTGTTTCTTTTTAGGTCACATGCAAAACCAAGGCCAGTTCTGAAAGTCATGCAGCTGTTGCAGGTGGTGCTTAATTTGAGCTCTTGAACCCCAGAGTCCCAATTCTTTCCATGCAGCTTCCATCTTTTTTCCTCCTCGAACTTTTGAGCCATCTATTTTCTCTTTCCTGCTTGAAAGTTTCTAATTTAGTTTATGTGAGTCATGGCAGTATTCACCCAGGCCACTCTAAAAAAGAATGGGAGTGAAGGAGTCAGTGAAAATGTAATAAAGGGATTCACTGGATTTGTCCAGACAGAGGCAGTCCCCTAACTTGTGATACTTGTGATACCTAATCAATCACCAAACCGTTTCTATTAGACATACCAATTATCTTTTGATCCAATACATCTTTTCTGTCTCTTCTATCACTAGAAAATCATGTATCACTTAGGTCATTAAGGCAACCTTCTAAGATGTTTCTCCATCTTCTTCTTAGCAGCTTTCTAGTCCTCATTCTTCACTATAGCCAAGTTATGACTCTACCACCCCTCTCTATAAAACCACGGCCAGGCTCTTAAACAAGGTGTATAAGTTCCCTGCTCATTGTTCTGGTTTAACCTTTTGATTCCCCATCTCGTGAACTCTACTTTCCAGCCATAGTGAAGTACTTATAAGTTACTAATCAAGACGAAATATGCCAGTACTTGGGCATTTGCAGATACCATTTCTCCTGCCGGGTGGGCACACCTCATCTCCCCCTCCCCCAATTCCCATCTACCTTCCTCAGTTTTCACATCTTAGCTCTAGCCATGACTTTTGCCCAGGAAGCTCTCCCTGACTACCAGTCTCAAGGCTAGACTAGGGGATTCTTGGTTGTCATCCCAGGGCACCCAAAGTGGACTTTAATCACCTGTTTCCTATTCAAACTCCCCAACCAGACTGTAAATCCCTCCAGGCAGGGGCTACCATATCTTGTGTATTCTCTGATTTCCTGCCTTCCGATCCCCACCACATGCCTAAAACACTGCCTGCCATAAAATTGGTATTCAGGGCTTCCCTGGTGGCGCAGTGGTTGAGAGTCCGCCTGCCGATGCAGGGGACGCGGGTTCGTGCCCCGGTCCGGGAGGATCCCACATGCCGCGGAGCGGCTGGGCCCATGAGCCATGGCTGCTGAGCCTGCGCGTCCGGAGCCTGTGCTCCGCAATGGGAGAGGCCACAACAGTGAGAGGCTCGGGTACCGGTAAAAAAAAAAAAAAAAAAAAAAATTGGTATTCAGAAGGTATTGGTGAGTGAGTTGCTCCTTAGTTCAGGTATCTCACAGACTCAAAGACCACGTGTACAAGATACAGTCTTCTTAAAGGAAGCAGAGGTCAACTCATGTCTATAACTTTCTGTTCTCCCCTGCATCCCTCACGACAAAGTCAAGCTTATTAATTTAGAACTGTCAGTGATCTATGTCTTCCAAGTTAATTTTGCAGAGCATTAATGGCTAATTAGTGAAAGAAAATATAGTAGTATTTGTATTAAAGTAATAAAAGATTAGAATGGGAAATGGCATCTCTATACAAATATTCATAAACATTGAGAGCACTGTTTGATGTTAAAGGTCTCTGTGTTTCAGTTGGTCCAATTAAAAGATCAGTAAAACCTGTTTATGTGCAGCCAGAGACTGTTTTCATCTAAAAATATTATTATGCAAATAGTCATTTCAAAATACACACTAAGACTGGAATATTTACTCAGTTAGTTTAAGAAAACTCTGCTGTTGAAGTTCCAGAAAATTTAAATGTAGAAAGATTGATACATGAAAAGCCCAAATCATTAAAAGCGACCTTTTAAAATGTGCTGTAAAATTTAGCTGCAGGATTGTTATGTTGTGCACAGGATAGATGGTATAAAAATAACTCTAGAAGAGTTTTTAAAAATTCACCTTTTCCATTTGGGGCCTGAGATTAGTCAAAGATAGGGCTATGACATTATCCTGATGAGAGAATTAAAAGGCAGCTTAATGCACTCGTCAATGAAAAACAAATTCAATTAAAATTACACCCAAAAACAGTGGGAACCTGCCACTATGAATATTATTCACCTAGGCAAATCCAATAATACAAAATTTTTGAGTTTGTTATATTTGGGAAAAAAATAACCAAACTTGAGCCAATATTCATTATTTTCATCATCACTGTGTTATCCTATCTATAATATCTAGCTGAACTAGGTACTTTGCCTGTATCATCTCTTTTAGCCACCATTTTACAGATTAGGAAATTGAGGCTTAGAGAGACTATGTGACTTGCTGAATATCTCTCCAGTAGTAAACTATAGAGCTGGGATTTGAATTTCATCATGGCTGACTCCACATTATCCAAGCTGTCATGACTGTATTATATCTCTTTCTATTAACAAGGAACTGTTATCAGATGGTCATTCTGGGTTACCCTCAATGTTTCTTTTTTTTTTTTTTTTCATTTTTTTTGTTTGCTTGGCATTCTGTTTTTAAGAAATAATTTGTTAGTGTAAGTCAGATGCTGAACCTCAATGAAAAAAACATTATATGAAAACCGAGGAATAATATGTACAAAAACAGACTGAAATAGGAAAAATAATGTCTTTCCTGTTCATGGCACGCATTGTGAAGTTGTATGTTTATTTCCCTAAAAAGAAGGCCTAAATTCAAATACATATATGAGAAGAGCTGACCCCACAGATATAATCAGTATGAAATCCCTAACCTTCGAAAAGATGTGAGTTCTCTTCTCTGCCACTTGATGTCCCTGTGACTTTAAACAAGTATTTAAATATCTTTAAACCTCTATTCTCATCTGTGAAAGGCTACTAATAATACCTATCTCATTGGATTATTGAGAGGACTAACTGAGATAATATATGCAATTTGTTAATATAATGGAAATGAGCAAGTGGTCAAGAAATTCTAACAATTATTACTATGGTCTTACTGAATTAATTCACCAATAATTATTTATAGACGTTTTACACAGTTTCTTAGCCCTTACAAATACATAATTGTTTTTTCCATGTTCCAAGCAGCATAAAAATTGATGGCTTATTCCATGTGTGCAAAAGTCAGAAGAAAATGGCATGTATTTAACTGCCCTTCCACTCATCAAATGGGTGAAGACTGTTGGCTTTTAATTTGGAGCATTGATTTCTGATTGTGAAGGTTATTTTTGATTGTGCTTCTATCTCTTTGCCTCAGAGGTCAATATTTTCACTCAAAAAAAGCTACTACAAACTCGACCATTGCAAGCAAAATGGGTTTGTCTTTTGCTATCATTTACCAGAAATCTCCTTTCCCATAATAGTTTATTATTTTTGGCCCTTGCCACTCTTGCCTGTCTCACTCCTGCAGGCCAGTAGGTGGTTTCCATGTTCCCAGCTCCACTGAACAAAATCCATCCTCCACACTGTGGTCAGAGTGATCTTTGTAGATTGCAAATCTGATCATTAAATTCTTGCTTAACATTCTCTAAATCAGTGACGTAAAGTCAGAACTCCCTTTTTATCCTATGAGGCCCTTGATGGCCTGACTCCTCTTAACCAATACAATTATATCTCACCACTCCTCTTTTCTTACTACCTGCTCAAACACACTCATGTATATATACAAACAGCTTCTCATCTGCTAGACTTGGCCTGTGTTGTTCCTCTGTGTGTCCCCACCGCTCCCCCCACCCTTATCTTTCCTTCATTTCTTTCATTGGTGCATTCTAAATCATCTCTAAAGACTCACCTCAAATCTTACATCTCTGTGATCCTTTTCTGGTCTTTGTAGCTTCGCTCTAGGCTGAATTAAGTATTCCCTTCAGTACGCCTGTAGTATCTTGTGTCTATTTTATTCGAGCTCTGATCTCTTTGCTTTATTTATTGAACAAACTTATATTGGTGTTCATTATGTGTCAGGCATTATTCAAAGAAATTTGCAAATACTAACTCATTTAATCTTCAGGACACCTCTGAGGTGGGTGTAGTATTTTTATCCTCATTTTATACATGAAGAAACTCAGGCACAGAGATTAAGAAACACGGCTAATAAGTAAGACATAAAGCCGGCATTCAAATCCAGCACTAAGCCTACTGAACATAAACATTAAGTCCTACATTATGTTCTTAACCACATGCTAACCATCTCTATTCCCACACTGGTGTTGGAAGGACTCTTTCTGGTTCCTATTTTGCTGTGTCTTTCTCATATTAAGAGCATATTTCCTATATGTATGTGTTGGATACATAGAAGTAGTTGGATACATTAATAATTCAGTGCTTTTCCTAAATCATTCCCTTGGCTTTTCAAGCCTTCCAGATTGTTGTCTCCTTAGACCACAAGACCAAAATTTATTTTGTGAAACGGTTGGGCATCACAGTAGCTCTTGTAAAACTCCCCTCCACCCATACTCTTCCTGTCTAATCTCAGAGTCTTTAACATTTTTCTTGGGGCATAGAAAGCAAAGAAGTTTCCTTACCCTTAGTATCCCTTATCTTTAGCAGAAGGTGGGCTATAATTTGGGGATCAGACTAGCCTGTGCTAGATTACTGGCTCTGCCAAGGGCAGAAGGGGCGGTGGCATTTTAAACATCAAGGCCAGCAGGAGCTGAGTAGTTGCTGGAATAAGTCATGGCATTCTAGGCTTTGGCGTCTATTTTAAAGGCCAAAATATCTATTTTGAAGGCTTACTCTTTTCACTTGATTAATCCCCAAGAGGATGACTGACGCTAAGCAAACCCCACATAGGACAGAGGCAGCGTGATAAGTTAAGGGAATGTGTTTTGCAGTCAGACTTGAGTTTTAATAGAGCCTTCACCACTGATGAGCCGGGTGACCTTGTGCACATTCTTTAGTTATGAAATTTAGTTTTCTCTTCTGACAAATATAGGTAACGTACCTTCCTCACTAAGGTGTTTGTTAGCATTTAATAAAATGTTGTGTCTCTACCTTACTACCTGGCACGTAGTAAACTCCTAAAGGATTATGATATGTTATAACAACTAGAATTGTCACATAGACAGAGTACTCGTGTCAGCATGACCAAGACATGCTGCCCTTTAGTCAAGCTCCATGAAAACCTGGAGCCTAATCAGAGGCTACTTGATGGATGCCATGGAAATCAGAGGAGAGACAGGTAATTCATCCTGGTTGAAGAGCAGAATTGGAAAATGTTTTGTTATTTATTCTTCATTAAACAAATATTACTTATGCAACTACTATGGACCAAACACTGTGCTAGGTGCTGGGGATATACTAGTTAAAGCAAAAGTTACAGTTCTGCCCTCAATTTGTTCACAGTCCATGGGAGATAAAGGTAATAAACAAGTGAACAAGTGACTCAATCTGTAAGAACAGCTTTTGACACATGCTAGAAAGAAAATGAAAGAAAGTGAGGTGCGTTGATGGAGAATAATTGGGTAAAAGTTGGGGTAGTCTTGCTTGCTTTCCCTGAAGCAGATCCTCAGATGAGATTTTGTGTCAATGTAATATATGAGAAGGTGCTCCCAGGGAAATATGGCTGGGAAATGGGAATAGGTCCATAAAAGGAAGGCATGCAATATCAAGCAAAGACTCTCAGAGGGCACCTTTGGCTCAGTTCTGCAGGAGAGCTGTAAGGGAGTTGTAGTTCAGCTTCAGAGTTGGACCCATCACAAATCGAGCATTTGTATTCCTCACCCATCAGGCATTGGTTACGGCTGTGCTCCAAGGTGGAGAGGAATATAAATCAATAGGCACTTCCAGCTCTCCAAGTACAGTCAAAGCCATTTGGGCAGCCTGAAATTCATCCTCTGACAAAGAGACACAGATGCCAGCAGTTGGGAGTGAAAGCACACTGGGAGTTCATGTTTGTGAAGATAAAAGGGAGACGCAAGGTAAGATGAGCAGAGTACTGACAACATCTGCTTTGGGGGTTGTCATGTGATAAGATGATGTTAAAATCAAGGCCTGAAAGAGAAGACGAATCCAGCCTTGTGAAGAACAGGGAAACGCATTTTCCAGAAAGAGGAACTGTTTGTGGGAAGACAATGAGATGGGAAAGAGCACAGTGAGTTTAATCAATTGAACGGACCTGTATGCCAAGAGCATGGTGAGTGAAAAGAAGGTTAGGAGATAAGACTTAGGAAGTGTGCAGGGTCCGGAAATTTGTAGGCCATGTAAAGGAGTTAGGATTTATTCTGGCTGCGATGATTTCCATTTGCAGGTTTCAAGCCTTGGAGTGACATTATGTGGTTCTGGTAGTAGGAAGATCTCCCTGACTGTTGTATGGAATATAGATTGGAGCAGGGGAAGAAAAGAAGCAGGGCTGCCATTCTGTAGTTTATTGTTGTAGTTGAGGTGAGACGGGATAGTAGTATTAACCAGGGTGGGGGAGGAGTGATGACAAGGAGAGGAGGATGGAGGTAGCGTATATTGTGAACATGAAGCCAATAGGACTTGCTCATGCATCGGATGTGAAAGCGAGAGAATGGAAGGGGTTGAACGTAATTCTTGGGTTTCTGGATGTAGTAACTGGGAGGATGGGGTGAGACTACAAAGAATAAAAACCAGTAAGACAAGTCAGATGGGGATAATGCTAAGGTCGATGAATAACCTTCAAGCTGTGTGAAGATGCTGTGTTAAATCTAGGATTCTTTTTGTTTTTTTCGGTACGCGGGCCTCTCACTGTTGTGGCCTCTCCCGTTGCGGAGCACAGGCTCCGGACGCGCAGGCTCAGCGGCCATGGCTCACGGGCCCAGCCGCTCCGCGGCATGTGGGATCCTCCCGGACCGGGGCACGAGCCCGTGTCCCCTGCATCGGCAGGCGGACTCTCAATCACTGCGCCACCAGGGAAGCCCTAAATCTAGGATTCTTAGTGATGTTCATGACAAAGGAGTGTAATTGGTGCAGTGGAAGGTGGTGACTTTAACACAAGGGATTTCTTCTTAATGTATAATCTGGCTCAGAAATGACACTGACGAAACCATTCTAATTCTCTATGTGATGTGTAAGCAGATCCATATTAAACATCATCTTGAACAAATCCTTTTTGAAAAATCTTGCCCTTTTCTCTCAGCAATGGGTCATACTTCAGTTTCTTTAGTGTTTGATATTATAATCAAGTCTTATATGGAAACAGAAAGAATAATCCCTGCAAAAAAATAAATATAAATAAATAGGAACAGACAATTCTGAACACAGGGAAGTGCGCAGTTGGCAGTTAAATTCTAGAATCACTGTGGGAGTGGGAAGGAGCTCTGCCAGTGAAAACCTGTTGATGTTAATGTTGATGAGAAAGCAGCTGAGAATTCAATCAAAACTCATCCCCTTGCCTCACACGATTTCCGTACCAAGCAGTTGGGCTAATGAGTAGAGGCAGCGAGTCATCTTGGCAGTAGTGGCAACTTGACTACTAACCTGCTTGACCTTGGGTAAGTCACAGTACCATTCTGAGAACCAGTCTTGTCCTCAGTAGATGAAAGAGTTTGATGTACAGTGGTATTGGCGAATAGATCCAATGTCATGGGCCCACTCATATTCATCATCAGTGAATGCTTGAAGCACTGCATAGAGAAGGATTCTTAGACCATTTCTGGATTCTACAAAATAATATACCCTTGTAGATAAGCTCTATCTACTGTGGACATCAGAAGCGCGTGTGATAGCTAGAAGATAGTGAAGTTCAATCCTCACATCTAATGGTTTGCTTTTTCTCAGGAATTGAATATTGTACATGCCGTTTAAAGTACTAAAGAACATTAAGCTGGTAATAATGAAAATGTCTGGCTTAAATCAATGTATTATAGCATAAGGCAGTCCACAATGTCTACTTTATCAATAGCTATATGTGATCCTCTAGAGAAGACCTTGCCTCTCCAGATTGTCCAAAAAAGTAAAAATATAATCTTGATCTCATAGTTTTAGGATAGGGGCTTTTTGTTATGATTCAGCGATACTTTGAAACCCCAGAATATTTCAAATAGACCTTCTAAAAAAGCACAGTTAGGCATAGCTTCTTAAAGCAAGAGAATCCTTAGATGGAAATGGGATTCATACAGGATCCTTGCCTTTTTGGAGGCAAGGTCAAAATCTCAGAATTAAATTCGTGGCCATCCCATCTTCTTGACTTAAATTATATGTAGTTACCATAAGTCTTTTTTTCTGCTTCGTAAGCTTTAAACTGGTTGCTTGTACTGAGGTCTGATAGGAAATAAGGATTTCTGTGCCACATAGCTTGCACACATGCACACGCGCACACACACAGGTTTGTCTTTCTTCAAGCATTCTGCCAAATGTCCAGTCATCAGGATGGTGGTCCATTAACTAGAAGTAGAAGCAGGAGACTTTTTTTTTTTTTTGCCAGAAAGAACCAGGGCAGCTGACACCCAGGGTGACAGATGAGACAAGTTGCAAAGAGCTGAGGTTAAAATGTAAAAAAACAAAATGCCTTATTTATTTACATGACTCCCTTCCCCACCTGACTGTAAGACCCTTTAGGGAAGGAACTGCTTTCGTTGATCTCTATATTTCTCATGCTCAAAATGGACCTGCTATGTAATAGGAGCTGAACACGTGTTTTTGAAATTACAAGAGCTCCAACATCCAAACCAGTAACAAGAGGCAGAAAATGACATGGGGGGAGGGGAGTGGTGGTGAAAAACAAAGATAAGAGATGGGATTAAATGGTATGAAAATCTGAGTTTGCCAACACCCTTTATGAAAGAACTGTGGCATGGTTGTGATTAACCTTCGAACCAGGAAATTGAAGGAATTTTTCACTTTTCAACCAGGTGTATTTATGCCCATGTGGCTTAACAAAGCAAATATTTAATTCGAGTAGACCTGTTGCCTTTGACCATATGAACGAAATGTGTCTTTTCATTACCTGAACCATTAACTCTGAATACAGGCTTCAAGGGTGTGTTGGTAATTGTGTTAAGGGCGTGAGAGTGGAAAAGGGGTTGATACCACAGGTTTTAAAGTCTGAAGTTTCTGGGCTCAAATCTCAACTAGTAACTATGAGTGTGATTTGGGAGGTTATTTATACTCTTTGGACTATAGTTTGATCACCTGTAAAGTAAGGACAACAGTACTTCTCATGGGGTGGAGAAATGTTACCATCCATGTTAAAACATAGCCAAGTGGCTGGAACATAGTAGACACTCAAAAAATGCTTGCTATTATTAGTGGTATAATTATCAGCATCATTAATTTTCAGTAAGTTACTGAATGAATGTACTGAATGAATGTAACTATGAATGAAATAATGCTCCCTCGTGGGTTTTAAAACCAAACAATTGTGTCTAGGTTATTCTAAACTAAGCCAAGTCAGATAATGTAGTTTGAAAGCCCATTGAAAATTCTACAGGTTAATGCAAATTAGGAATGTTTCATTATCATCATCTGTCTAATGGACTAAACGCAGTAGGAGAAGGAATGCATTTTAGGTTTAAAATAAAGAGAGACAGGTGACATTGGCAAGAAGCAATCTCAGCATGACAGAGATGTCGCCAATTTTTTGCATTGCTCAGGTAATTCAAAACAGAGGTCAAAATACAAGAACACAGCAACACTTTCAAATGCACAATTAACTGTTAAGTATGAGAAGAGTAAAGCATCAAAAATTACAGAATGCTGTATCAGTTATACTCTTAAAGAGCTAAGGAAGAAACTGATAGTCAACTTCAGATTATAATTTATGTCTCCCCCCAGATTCCCTTGTTGCTGGATATTGGGTCTGGGTAGTGCTGCCGGATGTGATGAGCTGATTAATGGGTCTCCGATTAAAGAAAAGAACAGGATTATATATTATTCTGTTATATTTCTGTGTGTGTGTGTGTGTGTGTGTGTGTCTGGCTCTGGCTCTGGCTCTCTCATTTTCTCCTTTTTTTTTTTATTGCTAAGGTTTGTCTGCATTTTCTTGCAACCTACAGAATCTATTTGAGGAATTATTCATTCAGTCAATGAATATTTATTGCACATCCATGATGTTCTAGATAGTACCAGAATATTATGAGGAAAACTTGAAATTGAGGCTTATTCCCATATTCACCAACAATGAATTTTTGTCTCAGATCTGCCTAACCTCATCGTGTGATAGTCAATAAATCATCTAACAGGACTTTGGCTAAATATGTTCATATGTGATGTGAAATTTCATCTCTACTATTTCATAGCTCCTCTGAAGCTAAAATTAAATGCCAGATGAGAAAAGTGTTTTGAAACGCTAGAATTATTTTTGGCAAGTTCTGTTGTTACTATTGCTATATAATTTTAAAAAGTAGGAAAACATTAGATTCTGTGGACAAACAAAGCAGCTAAGAAAGGCTGACCAAAAAAAAGGAGATTTGACGAGAGGCAAGGAAAAAAAAATCAGAAATGTGCTAGTTTGAACAGTCACCCCAAACTATTTTCTCTTCAGCTCTTTCTGATGACTATACCTAACAGTGTTTTAGACCAGTGTTCTCAAATTTGCGTGCATCAGAATCAGGAGAAAAGCTTGTTAAAACACAGATCACTGGACCCCTCCCCTAGGGTTTCCAATTCACTTGGTCTGGGATGGGGCCCGAAATTTTGCATTTCTAACAAGTCCAGGTTAAGTTGTTACTGTTGGTCTGGGGAGCACACTGGGATAATTGAAGGAAACACCTGCTCTTGCTGAGCTTTCAAATCAAATGGGGAGAAAAAAATTGAATGAATTTAAAAAAAAAAAAAAAAAATCCTAGCCCTGAGATCCTAAAATGGAACTCTTGCTTTCCACCCACAAACCTCTTCTTTCTCCCAGTCCTTGGTTGAGGACACACTCTCAGCCCAAGTGCTCAAATTAAAAACTTAGTGGTTTGGGCTTCCCTGGTGGCGCAGTGGTTGAGAGTCTGCCTGCAGATGCAGGGGACAAGGGTTCGTGCCCCGGTCCGGGAAGATCCCACATGCTGCGGAGCGGCTGGGCCCGTGAGCCATGGCCACTGAGCCTGCGTGTTCAGAGCCTGTGCTCTGCAACGGGAGAGGCCACAACAGTGAGAGGCCCATGTACC
>NW_006791661.1:649037-662770 GCF_000442215.2 Lipotes vexillifer
AAAAAAAAAAAAAAAAAAAAAATGCTTAGTGGTTTTTCTCAGCACCCACACCCAAGCCATTTATTCAACAAATGCCTAGATAACTGCTCGACATATCATAGGCACTCAGTTAAAATTAATTGAATAGGGCTTCCCTGGTGGCACAGTGGTTGAGATTCCGCCTGCCGATGCCGGGGGCACGGGTTCGTGCCCCGGTCCGGGAAGATCCCACATGCCGCGGAATGGCTGGGCCCGTGAGCCATGGCCGCTGAGCCTGCGCGTCCGGAGCCTGTGCTCCGCAACGGGAGAGGCCACAACAGTGAGAGGTCCGCGTACCGCAAAAATAAATAAATAAATAATTGAATAAATAAGTAAATGAATGAAGCACTATAATTAGTCGTCAAGATCTTCAAATCACTTTGAAGTTCCTTAACATCAGTGACCATGTCAATTTCATCTTTACACCCCAGTGTTTAATCTAGTGCTATACATATAGTAGATGCTTAATAAACGTTTGCTGAATGTCAATAAATAGACATTTCACTTCCTTGTGCCTCTGTAATGACATCTTGAGCTCAATATTATTTCTTCTGTTTTAGAGGTAAAAATTCGGAGGTTCAAAAAGGTTTTGAGTCTTGTTTAAGTAGAGGCAAAGAATAAGAGAACTCAAAACAAAACTACAAAGGCTGATCGTCCCAGAGGCTAAGGGCGGGGAGAGTTTAAGAAGATTAGGTGTCACGTGAGTAGATGCTGAGGAGGTACTGAACATTGCCAAATGGATTTGGCCTGAAGATGGATTTTGATAGCTGAAGAGAGCTGCATCAAGGGGAAAATAGGGTTAAGGAGGAAAGTGGTAATGAGAAAATAGAGGAGAGATACAGGAGAGATTGAGAAAACAGAAAGAGAACCCTTTTCAAACTCAGATAATTTTAGTACTTGGAAATGGTGGAATTTAAACGAAGGTGAGATTAGAGCTAGTGAAAGGGAGAGTCCAGGGCGGGGCCGGAGTTTGGGCGTGAGAGTGCTCAGGAAGTGAGAAGGGGTGGGGTAACAGCAAAAGCTGCCTCTCCCTCTAGAGTTGTGGGAAAGATGGAGAGAGGCAGGCAGGAGGATGTGATGCAGCCGACAGGGCAGCATTAGAAGAGCTCATCCAAGACCGATTTGGTCTCAGTGAGATGTGATGAGCAAAGTTGAGGGGTCAGCTTCCCCTGAAGTCAGAAGGCCTAGAACCTTCAGGAAAAGACCACTGAAAATAGTGGTTCCTTTGTTGATGAGTCCAGGAGCAAGTGAAGGTGATCATTTGGTGAGTATAAGAGTGCTTAGCATTCCAGGAGCCATATTAAAAGATAGAACAATGGGATAAGGAGAGGCCAGGACCTGTTGACTGGAGGGAATAAAGTAAGTGTCAAGGAGTAATGTGTTAAAAGAGTTTTTGAGAAAGATAAACATCAGTTTGGTTACTGGTTTTACCCTTTTCTAAATATGTAATTTTTTATTTTTTTTTTTTGGGTGTACGCGGGCCTCTCACTGTTGTGGCCTTTCCCGTTGCGGAGCACAGGCTCCGAGCGCGCAGGCTCAGCGGCCATGGCTCACGGACCCAGCCGCTCCGCGGCATGTGGGATCTTCCCGGACCGGGGCACGAACCCGTGCCCCCTGCATTGGCAGGCGGACTCTCAACCACTGCGCCACCAGAGAAGCCCTAAATATGTAATTTTGAGCAAGTCATTTCTCTCCTCTTGGCGTTAATTTCCTCTTCTGTGAGAATTGCGATCATTTGTAAAGATTAAAAGAGGTAATGTGCCCTAAACCCTTAGCAGAGGATCTGGGTCCTGAGAAAGGTCAAAAAATGATAGATAGGTAAGGAAAGGTCCAGAGAGGGTTTTAGACATTGTTTTAAGACTTAATACATGAGAATTAATCACTTGAGAAAATGATTTTAAATGCCTAACCCTACCCTATCTCCCCGCTATGAGGTTCTGAGTCTGTAGGTCAGCGGCTGGGCCTGGGAACATGCATTTTTAACAAGCCATCACTCTAGTTGATGCTGTTATAAGCAATCCATGAGTCACTCAGAAGAGCCTTGAGAAATGCAGTGGTGATCGATGGAGTTGCACAGAACAGAGCCAGCACTTTACAGTTGCAATGGTACTGATACCATAAGCCATGTTTGACCCTCTAGATCTTTCTCAGTAAATACCTGGAATACTATTTATTCATCCATTCAATCATTTACGTTTACAACATATATTCACCACTTTTCAAACATCTCTCTGCAGGGGCATCGGCAGCCTCAGAGATTCTAATTTAACTCATCTTGTTAAAATCATCCAGGTGATTTTAATGTGGGACCAGTACTGCACACTTCTGCTCAAGGTGTTGATTTGAAGAAAGATATAAATTGCTATGCAATGTCAGCACTGTTTAGCAGGCAAATTCCTTTTCTAGGACTGATATAACATTCCTCTATAGGACTTAGTGCACAAGTGGTACTCACTAATGCAGGATGGATAGCTGGAGAAAGAGCTATGATTCTAGAAAAAGTCTGCATGAACAACTGGTGTGAGTGAATTAGTTTTGTCCTGCCTCAAATGCAGCCATAGCATAAATAACATCCTGGAATGTATTCTGCTTTTTATTTTTGCCCCAGAAGATTGCTTTCTAGCAATGCCTAAAGAGAGAGGTAGGGGGTAACATATTTTATACCTGTCGGCTGAACAACGCAGCTGAATGAGCCAAAAATGAGCCTCAGAGACCCCTCACAGTGATCTGAGGAGGGACGTCGGGTTTTGTCAAGGCTGCATGTGAACAATGTCCACATAAAAACGAAAAGAAATTCCCATGGCAATTATTTTAATGAAAAGGACACTCAGTGTCAGGCCTATACATTATCCTATCCAGGAACCGTTCCCTGATGTCTCAGAAAGGTAAGAGCGTGTCCTTTGATGTAAGACTTTGTACTTCTGTAAAAACTTACTTCTGAGAGGTTCAAAGTGCTTTCCACAGACTTCCTCAGTCCTTTCAACCCCTTTATGGGGGTGGATGGCAAGTGTTATTCTCATCTCACCAAGGATCGGAAAGCTGAAACACAGAGAGGTTAAGTGGTGTGTTCAAGGCTTATCCTTCCACCTTTTAGGATGACACTCAAGGCTCCTAACTTCCAGAGTTCTGAGAGTTGGCCCTGTCACCTCTCTGCCTTTTCATCACAAAGTTAACATATAACAGTTACTAATACTAAAACAAAAGAAAAAGTATCAACCAACGTAGAAGACAGATATTTTCAATTTATTACAGTCAACTGCCTGAACTGCATTTTGTCAGGGTCAGGATATCATTACTGATTCACAACATAGGTAAATTTTTCACATTCATTTTTTTATTATTATTTTTGTTGGAAATCACACAGTTGCATTTATTTCATCAGTTGCACTTATTTCATCAGGTCTCCATAAGGTGCTATCTTTAGGTCATGGTGTGAAATGGTATACTTTCTTATCATATTTCATCTCACTCTCACAGAAGGGGTATTATAAAGCAACCTTGAGCATGTAGTCTACTTAAAAGATAACTGAGGTGTGGTCATTTTTGAGTACAAGATAAATATTTTTCACCCTGGGCAAAATTTTAAATAATAATATTCGTTTGATTGCTCAGCACTCTAGTCATTAAACTTTATCCTAGGACACCAGAATCATATGAGGCCCACAGTGTTCTAATACAGAGCAAACACCAGAACATTAGAATTTTGAATTTTGAATTTAAGTTATAAAAGTAATACATGTAAATACAAACTGAAAAGAATAAAATTTAGCTCACAGAAAAGGATTTAAGATGAGAAGTAAACACCTTCTTCTCTGTATCATTTTGCTTAAATTTTCTGGTTTATACTACAATATACCGTATTCTAGCAATATATCTTGGATAGTTTTTCTTTAATCAATTTCAACTGTATAAATCTAACATTTGCTTTCTAATACTTACATAATATTCCATTGTTTGGCTAGATAATAATTTATTTAGTCCAATCCCCTAGTGTTGGACATTTAAATTGCCCCTCGTTCTTAAATAATTTTTAAAAAAGCTGTAATGACTGAACAGTCCTGAACATGAAGTAATTTTATGTGTCAAAATAGAGGATATGTTTGTATATAAGGAATTTCTAGGAGAAAGTGTAGGTAGAGTTTGTATATTATCTTTTAAAATGTGTATACATTCATAACATATATAGGTATAAATGACTAAAATATATGTATATAATACATATTACATATATTTTAACCTATGCTCGATATATATTGCCACTTTTTCCTGAGAAGATTTAAAACCAAAAACATAACCTCTTAAGCCCCAGCATATAGTAGCCACTAGATCAGAATCTTCTAGGGTGTTTGCTGAATAAAATTTTTTTTCTTTCTAAAGCCAAACAATTAATTCTGAATCACAGCTTAAATTCTCCAGCCTATAGGATTACCAGCCAAAAACATAAAGATCTCTTTCCAGTCTATAATCAGTGTAAAAATCTAACTTTTAAAAATCGTAAGGAACAGATCTATTTTTGTGTACATTTGATACAGTAGAGAGGTCAGCATGAAATTTTCAGGTCACATTGTTCCTGAAAAACGAGCAGTAAAATTCAGCAAAATAGTAGGTTTCTGCTTCATGGGACAGAGATTTTTTAGTGACTGGCACTTATTGGAAGGATTAGGTATCCACTCAAGCAGAACACTGGTTGTCATTATTACAGATGGAAGTTTCAGAGCTGAATGTGAGAAGAACTGTGCTAAAACTATAGAGAAGAGTTTTCACAGAATTTCCAAGTCTATAGAATTTCTGTTCCTTATTTTTATTATTATGATCAGCAATATAGTGCAGATATTAATATTTCTTAAGAGTTCTGGGATTTTGAGCAGGAGTGTAGTTGTCTGGATGCTTTTATGACCACCTGTGATCTTGCAGAGAACTATTCCTAGAAAACAAAAATGTAAGAAAGAAATGAGATGCTTTAGCCTTTCTGAGCAGTTTACTGCTCCCTTTACCAGTTTAGAAAATGTATTGCTTGGATAAGATCTCTTCTAAAAAGCCTTAAGGGATATCAAGAAATCACCCCTCTGAACCCTTCCTTATTAAAAAGTACGTAGAAACCAGTTTTGTCACAAGACAGTGCTCTTGGTTATCGGGAAGTTATTACACTTGCATAGAAATAATTAAACTGCTGGCTATGAGATTACTGAATACTTTGAAGGAAAAAAATTATTTCATAGAAAAATATTGCACAAGCCTTAACATAATCCATGTTACTGGCATATTCAGTTTTTCATTCCCAAAATGTTGCAACATTTTGGAGCACCGTGTTGATTTTAAGAGCAATTATATTTAAGTAAAAACATTTGTTCATATTCTGAATGAACATTCTCATATAATCCTATTATATTAATATATTTAATATATATTAAATATTATTATTTTATTAATTTTGTATTAAAGAACAAAATGTTGTGTGGTGGAATATTGGAGCAAAGGGGAAAGTAAATATCATCTGAGAAGAAATACTAAATTATTTCATGTTTCACTGTCAAAAGTAAAGACACAAATTTAAGAATTTATGGTGCCTGTAGTTACCTTGACTGAGGCTAAGGGCCAGCTACTGTTGTTCTTTACTGCTGTGCTCAGGTTTAGGCTTCTTAGCACAGAAACAAATTCATCTTCAAACACTACAGTTTATTAGACAAATTAATCTGGGACAAATCATGTAATCTCTCCATAGTTCAACTTCATTGTCTATGAAATGGTTAAAATTATGGCAATTCTCTCACAAGATTGCCAGGAAGGTTAATTATTACTGGACATGCAAGTTCATTATTGGACTTGGCACAGTGTCTAATACTAGGAAACATTCATCATTATCCTTCTAACTGGGGGCATCTTTGGACCCATTGTGGTTAGTTAGCCCTAAGAGAATTCTCCCCAGTCCCCAGGCTTTGAAAATCTTCTATGAGCAGAGAAACAATAAAGAGAAAAGCAAAGGGAAGAAGTGGTATTTATGTGTATCTACTCTGTTCTAAACACTCCGCTAGGAACTTGATAAATATTATTTCATTTAATCTTTTCACCAGTCTTTACAAGGTCAAGAAAATAAAGCTTATAACGGTTATTATTTGCCAAAGTTCACAAAGTTAGCAGGGTATGGAGCAAGTAATTGAAACTTAGTCTGTCTGCAAGGTTGGAAGGAAAGACTCAATACTCATATACCATTGACTTCACCCTGCTCCAACCCAGTGCATCTCCAACACCATCACTAATTTGTAATGAAAGGAACTGCAACTTTGAACTTCGATACTTCCATTTCAAACTATAAGCTTTTTTTCCTGTTAGTTTTCTATTATCCAGATCTGCTTTGTATATATGTATATATTACCACAATGGTGGGATACCCACTGTAGTAGAATAATT
This sequence comes from Lipotes vexillifer, assembly GCF_000442215.2. Classification (NCBI taxonomy): domain Eukaryota; kingdom Metazoa; phylum Chordata; class Mammalia; order Artiodactyla; family Lipotidae; genus Lipotes; species Lipotes vexillifer. The sequence goes on from NW_006791661.1 coordinate 655,464, forward strand.
ACCCCAAGTTCTGAAAAATCAGCCTCTTTCCTTCTATTGAGTTGACCTCTGCATACAAGATATCAGAAAATCTAGACATTTCTACTCTAGACTCAAAAGAAAATATGATTTTATAGTCTAAGCTGAAAAGAAAATAGTGATCTAGATTGTTCGCTGTTGTATAGAGAAAGTATGTGGTACTTACTAAATTTTTCACTAGTTGACCACTTGTGTTGACATCATAGGGAGATACAATAGCAAAAACATTGACTTTAAAATCATTATTATCTAGGTTCCAATCACACTCAACTACTTAATGGACGTGTGACTTTGAAAGTTGTTTAACCTATTTGAGCCTCAGTTTTTCAGATGAATTTGAACAGTGATAGTACCCATCCCATAGAGTGACCATTTGGATAAATGAGATAATGTATATAAAGCCCTTGCCTTGCACTGTGCCTGACCTTCATTAAGCCTGTTAAAATGGTACATGACATCAAGAACTGCTGAACACTCCACTTGTAGAAATGGGCTCCTTTAACACCTATAATAAGGATAGATTAATCCCAGAAGGTAAAGTCCAGCACTGCTATAAAAGGGAGACGGCCATGAGTTCACATATACCATTACCACGCCATTTGGCTGGATAAAAAATGCATCATTTGGAAATTCCTCAGTTGTTAAGGTTTTGAGCAGTGTAGGCCATCACTAGTAACAACCAGATATTCAGAAAAACACAATGAACAAGCCTATGCAAATATCTCCAGGGGAAAGGAGTGAACTTAAGCACAACTCATTTTAAAGATGTTCTTCATATATTGTGTATTTGCTAATTGGATGGACAACTTACTCTAGCTCTGCTCCTATGAGGCCAGCAGCCAAGTTAAGAGCTTCAGGGAATTTCACAAACTCTATATCGTGATGTCTTTGGGAAAAAAAAAATCAGAAGCTCTAGCAGCACTGGGCTCATGTACACATAGGGGAATATTGAGGCAGGGCTGAGTATGGCTGTGCCTTTTTAAGTGGGGCACTCAGCCTCCGGCAGCCACAGCCCTCAACACAGTGTTGCATGTGCACTCACACCATGCACGAGTCACCCTTTTGTTTGAAACTCTCAACTCCTGCAGGCATTTGAGTGTTTGACCCACCTTAGAGCTTATGTATATATATCATCCTGCTGTAAATGTCCTTTGGCCACACCTTTCCTCTCCATGCATATTGAGACTTATTTCTAGAGAAGAATACCAGGACTACATCTAAACATTTTTAGCTCCTGTAGGTCCCTGCACATCTATTCCAACATCTTTAACCCTTTGTTGCACCCTCCAATAGACTGAAGAGCCCTAATGAGCGAGAACCACGGTTCTGGCTCACAAAATCACAGCACCTTGCCCAGGACTCAGTTCTGCACAGTTAGGGAATAACTGGTATGGAATGGCTAACTGAATGAATGGGAAATAGAATGCGGGGTGGTTTAGAAATTGGACCTGTTGGTGAGAGCTGTGAGACCTTACAGCAAGTCATTCATCCTCCTGCCCTTATTCTATATATAATGTAAAGGTTGGATTAGGTCTCTTCCAATTCTAAAATTCTTGCATCCAATGAAATACCTAATCTCCCTTGTTCATTTTGTCTCTATTTTAAGCTCAACTTTACTGACTCGGGGTAAGCTACTAAAGTCTGTACAACCGGGATATTAGTAATATCATCTTTATCTCTTGGGATCCCTGCAAGAACTAATTAATAAATAATGTAGAGAAACTTAGATAAAAGATAAAAAGAAATGGGAAATTACATTTTCATAATTGCATCTTAAATGGCAATAGTTGTAGGTCTGTGTTTCACTTAATAACAGAACCTTAGCTATTAGTGCTTATAAAAAATTAGTTCTAATTTTACATTCCCTCTTCCATGAGGAACTAATTTTCCTTTCTTTTTTTTTTCAACTTTTACGATAATTTTTTTAATAACCAATGGATCTATTGCAGTAAACATGTGAACCCTGCATCCTTATTTCATGAGAATAAAGGGTTTGCAATATGCTTCTCCCTCCCAGTATCCCAAAGGCTAACAGTGCCTGGCAAGGAGTAGGTGCATCAAAGCTGTCTGACACTTGAGTGAAAGAAGAAAAGCAAAAATAACATCAACAGAAAACAACTCATGGCAACTGTATGGCCTAAACTGATAATGGATCGCCTATGATTTTAGGCGTTATGTCTTCAAATATTTTGTTTTAGCGCTCGTAAGTATTTTGCAGGATGCCTCAAATACAAATACTCCAAAACTAAGCTCTAGTTAACAAAATCAGCTTAGGCTTAGAAGTATCTGCAGGGGAGCGGTGTTCATCTCTTCCACTTTGGATTGAGGTGGTGGCAGCTAAGATCAAGGCTGCCAGGCAACCTGCCTTTCGGGAGAGAGGAGACTAGGATGTTTGAAAGCAGAGAGCTTCTAGCAACCAAGGACTACAAATTTCTGCCACCTCTTTGTAGGGCAGGACCTCCCTGAGCTGTTGCACTGGGAGTCTGCACACCCGTGGATGACAGGTCACTATACTACAAGGGTGACTGTGGCCCCACACATAAACTGGGAAGATCAGAATTCACAGTCTCGTTCACATGCAGCAGGATTAGGTATGGTGTCCCACACAGAGTTAGAACTCCCTAAGCTGGAATAATTCTTTCTACTTTATATGATACCTCCATCTAGTTACAAGATTTCTGCCATGTCCAGGAACACTTCCTCTTCATTAAGGAAACTCCTCAGGGTATTTGAAAAAACTATCCTTGTGCTCCCTTCGCTGGTTTTTATGTAACAATTCACAATATCATTAGGGAAAATACTGCTACTTGCTTATGACATTCAAGCTATGTGTTATTTTTGGATCTCAAAGTGATGCTATTGACACATACATTATAGCTTTTGTCATTAGTGATAAAGGATTTGCACTAATCTTTGCTCATCTCTTGTGATCAAGACACATTTTAATACATTTGTTTGGGGCAAAGAGCACAAGGCTGTGACTCTCAAGTGGAATAGTGTTATGTAGTTCACAAGAAAATTGTAACTAATATTGCGTTAATGTTGCCCATGGCCCCAAGGTCTGGCCCCTTTGAGACAAGTTGGAGCTGATCTTATGAAGGTATCACTTCATGAATATTTTATGGCTTTAGAAAAATCTGATATGAATGTTTTTTTTTCTCTACCTGCACATCTTCGAACCTTTGGTTTTGTTTCTTCTTTGCTTCTATATCTTAACCTTGATTGCTTAGTATTAGTTTTCTATTTGTGTAACAAAGTAACACAAACTTGGTGGCTTAAACCATGCACATTTATTATGTCACAGTTTTTGTGGTTCGGGAGTCTGGGCACAGCTTAGAGGGGTCCTATGCTTAGGGTCTCACAAGGTAGGAATCGAGATGTCGGCTAGGAGTGGGTTCTCATCTGTAGATTTGTTGAGGGAAGAATCTGTTTCACTGCTCATATGGTTGTTGGTAGCATTCAGTTCCCTGTGACTGTACAGTTCATGGCAGCTGGCTTCCTCAAAGCCAATAAGAGAAAGAGAGACTCTAGCAACACAGACATTGCAGTCTTATATAGTGTAAGCATGCACATTGCATTGCCTTTGCCATATTCCCTAGGTTAGAATCAATTCACAGGTCCTGCCCAAACTCAGGGGAGAGGATTACATGAAGACATGACTTTCAGCAGGTGGGAGTCACGGAGGGAGCCACCTAGAGCATCTGTCTGCCACATGATTCCTTCAGGCGCTCTCATTCTTAGTGTGGCCTCAGCTGCGTCTCTTGAATTTCTGGTTCCGAATCTGATTTATTCTACTTTTCTCATCTTGACCCCGATTATTAGTTTTAGATAGTATTCCTCCCTCAAAACCTTATCACACATGGTCTACAGGGATTTTGTGTGTTTGTTCACTCAGCAAGTGTCTGTTAAGCACCTACTATTTGAAAGTTATAGCAAAAACATGGAATATATAAAAATGAGCAAAAATAATGCACCAAAACAAAGACCAAAGGTAAGCAAAATACTGCATTCATAGAGCTTACACTCAGAGCTCCTTGAATTTGGGATACCTATCTGTTTACCCAAGTCATAAATGAATAGAAACAAAAGAGCAATTATAATTCATTAGAGTTCTATAAGGTGTGTGAAGAGGTGTGATGTAATCAGGGTAGTCAGTGAAGGCCTGGGAGCAGGGTGAACCTTCAGAAACCAGTCCCCTCCTCATTGGCTAGAAAAGGCAGGGAAAAGGCATTTGTTTTCTCATTTTAACCTCACAGAAAACTAATAAGGTAGCATTAGTGGCCGCATTTCATGAAAAAAAAAAAAAGAAGAAAGCTGAGGTAAATAAATCAGTCATAGGTCAAATAATTTGTAAGTCATTAATGTAAGATTTGAGACCAGATCTTCATTCCACTAATAACAGTGCCCCAGAATGTAATTCATATAGTATAGAAAGGAATTTGTTTCTTTTTCTACTTTCTCTTTATTTTGGAAGTAAAGTAATAGATGAAATAGATTTAAGTAGATTATCAATCTATATTGACTTTTGATTCAGGAACATTCAAGATTTTCTTCTAAAATAAATTTTAATTTTAGTAGTACATAAACAATATTCAGTTTGTCATTTTATTAGTAATGAGATGGAAGCTTTAATTATTGTTATTGAGGACTTAGCAACTTAAGTAATCAGGTCTCAGTGATGTGTCTCATTTAAATGTACATTTTAATAAAGCATTTATTCTAAAAGGTGAAAAATATTCTGATAGTTTCAACTAACCTCAAACTTAAGTATTTGGTGATGCATTAAAAGGAATGTTTTTAGAATCAGAACTCATCAACACTGGTGCAGAATTAACATTCTATGTCTCAGTTTGATAGAGAATTCAACTGGAAAGGCATTCTCCTCTCCGTGAGATTTGTGTGTTTATATTCAATATTATAAATAGAACAGATTCATAGCCAACTGCAAATGGCTTCTTCCAAAATTACATTTTTCTATTGGTGTAAACCAAGGCTATCTGTCACTGTGATATAGCATTATGGCTAGTAAACATTTGTCTATTCAAAAAGCAAAGATAAAGTTTTCAGATTATCAACCAATTTATGAAGAAGCTACTTTAGGAATGACTTTGATCTTTAGCCACATCCACAGCCTGGTTTTGGTGGAAAGTGGTATAAAGGGAAACTATTTATTTGCCAGCATTTGTTAGTCTTCACAATTAAGGAAAATGAATGAAAAATTAAAATGAATTTTTTATTAAAGTATTAAGCTAACTAAGTGAGCCAGTGAAAAGTTTTTCCCTCGCCTGGAAAGCCATTTTGGCAAGTGGTTGCCTCAGTAACAATTCATCCATGTTTGCTACAACTTGCTAAATCTCTCCCTATCTCAATGAATTTAGTAATCCTGCAGGAAAATCTACACTTCTTGCCTATGGGGCTTGGCACATGTAATTTTCTCTAATAAACTGACCACTGATTTTCTCCAACCAGCAAGGCCTCTAGCAATTCATGCAGTAAGCACTCTAAAGAACAGAGTTCTGTTTTCGTTTTGATTTTGTAAAATCATTAGTGACTCTATGTTCAGACAATAAAAAAATACAGACAGGTTTTCTAAACTGATTACCAAAGGACCAGAGTAAGTAATGGATTTCATTGTTTTTGTTTGCATGTTGTTTCCTGTACTGCAGAAAATATTTAAGGCAACTAATAATTACAGGTGGAGAGTTGCTAATTCCTGGAGTTTTTCCATTGCAGAGCTCTTATAAGCTTACAGATGACTTCCATGTCCCACTCTAATCCTGAGACTTGCAGGTTCTAACCACTCTGTGATGCATTGGGGATAGACCCCCATTATAAGGATGCCAACCTACATTCTTAGCAGGATCATTTGCAGCTTTAAGACATAATGCCATTTGCTTAGTAATTGTGATTAAAGATATTTCCACAGAAACATTAATTTCTTTCATCATTTCTATCTCTAACAGTAAAAATATGTTTGCTCCATATGCAAAACTATTCTATGAAAGGTCCTGAAATGACCAGAGGCTCTCTATTTTTAAATCATCATTGTACTTTTATCACCATAAATGAGTAAAACTGTCTTCTAAAGAGTGGGCACTATTCTGAAGCAGTTATTTTTGTTCAGAGAATAAATACATCTGAGGGAAGCACCAGCTTCTATGAATCACCCTGAGAAGAGTGACAAATTCATAGAGCGTAAAGGGTATAATATTGATGTTGATAACAGTAATAATAATAAAAATGGCTAACAATAAGCACTAACCTATGCTAGACACCCTGCTTAGTATTTTATATACATAGACACATTCAATCATTGTACCACTCTGTGAAGCGGTGACTATTATTATCTCCATTTTACAGATGATATCAGAGTCTCAAAAACAGTTTAATATTCGCTCCAGTTCTCACCTAAGTGTAGTATTTACAAATTGCCAATTTTTCTCTTACACAGGATTGTTTGGTTAGTTGTTTGTTTTGGATTTGTGATGTATAATACATACTGAGAAAAGCACTTCACATTTCTCTGTCCCTTCCAACAACCCTGAGAGATTGTAGGGAAGCCATCCTTACACCCCACCCATGATATCAATAAGCATATCGCAATTTCAGTAGCTAAATGCCCTGCACCACATCTTATAGTAAATTCATGGTGGGAAGCTTAGAGCTCAGCCTGTGCAGATTCTAGCTGGTACCTCAAGGCCTACTTGAGCTTAAAACGAAACCAAACAATGCAACACACACACAAAGCCTCAGCCCATCTCAGAGCGTGACACATGCTGCACAGTGACTTTCTTCACGGTAGAATAAAAGCCCCACTGGCTGATTCCCAAGGCCTCTGTGATTTATTCCTGTTATTTCTGAACAGAGACCCTCACATGCCATCTGGCTCATTTATCTGCAAAGACCAAAGTTTGTTATAAGCTCCATTCTGTGCTCTGCCTTTAGTCTGCACCTTTTTCACCTATAGGTCTAGCCATAAGCCTCTGACTTGACTCTAACCCCCCACTTAAGTGTCAGAGGATGAACCTGTGGCCTCTTCAAGAAGTGTTCACCACTCAAAAGGAGACGCTTTGACAAAATAACATATTTTTCTGATTAAAAAAGCTAACCCTGGTGGCGCAGTGGTTGAGAGTCCGCCTGCCGATGCAGGGGACACGGGTTAGTGCCCCGGTCCGGGAATATCCCACATGCCGCAGAGCGGCTGGGCCCATGAGCCATGGCCGCAGAGCCTGCGCATCCAGAGCCTGTGCTCCGCAACGGGAGAGGCCACAACAGTGAGAGGCCCGCGT
>NW_006791661.1:662802-707963 GCF_000442215.2 Lipotes vexillifer
ACCGCAAAAAAAAAAAGAGTGTATACGCCTGATCTATTTACCTTGCTATATTAGTTTCCTAGGGCTGCTGAACAAATGACCACAAACTGGGTGACCTAAAACTATAAAAATGTATCATTTCACAGTCTAAATCTGAAATCAAGGTGCCAGCAAAATCATGGTCTCTCTGAAGTCTCCAGGGGAGAGCGCTCCCATTGCTTCCTAGCTTCTGGTGGTTGTTGGAAATCCTTGGCATTTCTTGGCTTGTGGCTGCATCACCCCGATTTCTGCTTCCACCTTCACCTGGCCATTTTCTCACTCTGTGTGTTCATCTCTCTGTCTTCAAATCTTCTCCATATAAGGACACCAGATAGATTTGGGGCCCATTCTCATCTAATATGAGTTCATCTTAACTAATTTCATCTGCAAAGACCCTATTTCCAAATAAGATCACATTCTCAAGTCCAGGACATGAATTTTGGTGGGACTTAATTCAATCCAGTTCAGTTGCTAGACTGCTTTATTTGAAATAATGGTTGGTTAAATGACTCTTAGCCATACCTATCGAGTAGCCCTCAGATGCCTGTGAGTATACAAAGATATCTGAGAGACGAAACCACAGTTAGACACTCGAAATTGTGTCAAGAAGCAAAATCAAAAGGGAAAAAAAATCAGATAGGTATAAGTACCTGTCTGTCAAATCAGCCTTTTGAATATTAGCATTATAGATGATTCTTCATTTACTTTTTAATATTATTAGTTTTTATGTTTGCTTATCAAACTATCTTGTTTGCAAGAAGTGTTTTGTTTCTTGACACTTGTGAATTATATGTGTCCCCATCCTGAGTAGCCATCCCTCTCTCTCACACTTTATTCTCTATCGATTTGGCCTGTCTATACCTCCTGTATGCCCCATGTGGTGGTTTCCTGCCTTACAACATTTGTCCAGGCTGTCCGCATGCCTCTCTTGGGCTTGCTTATCTTTTTTTTTTTTTTTTTTCCGGTACGCGGGCCTCTCACTGTTGTGGCCTCTCCCGTTGCAGAGCACAGGCTCCGGACGCGCAGGCTCAGTGGCCATGGCTCACGGGCCCAGCTGCTCCGCGGCATGTGGGATCTTCCCAGACTAGGGCACGAACCCACGTCCCCTGCATCGGCAGGCAGACTCTCAACCACTGCGCCACCAGGGAAGCCCTTGCTTATCTTTTTTACTCTCATCTCTATTGGCACCTCCTAAAGAATGACTCCCTGGACATTGTTCTTACTTTTATTCTGAGCTAGGCATCCTCTCTCCATCTGCTGTGTTCAGTGCAAAGCACTCTCTTTGTACTTACCAAACAGCTTGATAATTACCTGTATCTGCTTTGTCCTGATGCACTGTGAGTTTGTGGAAGGCTGGGAAGGTATGGCCAGCACATAGTAGGTTCAGAAAATCCTATATAAGCAAATGAATAAGTAAATTATTGACACAGTGGCAAACCAAGGCACAGTGGTAGGTACCTACTAGAGAGTGAACAAGGAATCAATTCTGATGTGAGAGAACTTGCATGGATGGTGGATAATTGCCTACAAATCACCATGTTTTGAGACAGACAGTCTCAAGTGTCAGAAGAGAGGCAAAATGGAATACATTAGGAAACTGCAGATTGAGTGATTATTCCAGCTGTAGTACAATCTCTGGAGATTTCATGATAGGCATGGGATTCAAGGTGGGCATTGAGGAATAGCTCTTTTTTGTGGAGATGGTCTGGTGGGGCAGGTGGGACCACTAGGGAATAGTGAAGGGTGGGGAGAACTTTAAGGCGGAAGGGAAATAAAGCATGATTGAAGGCATGAAGATGTATACTTCTAGGACCCATTGAAAACCAGTAAATAATTCAGCTTTGATGCAGGGTTGCAAACATGATTATGTAGTTGTGATGAAAACAACTGAAAATTAGATGGGAATTAGATTACAGAGGCCTTGGGGGCAGTGCAGAAAGGAGACATTATAGGGGCATAACAGAAGAAAGATGTGTTCAAAGCTGTCTGCCTTTGTGTGGTGAGCTTTTACTGTCCAGTCAAGACAGGCTCTGAAGAAGCATGAGAGGGGCTCAACGTGGAGCGTAAAGATAGCACGCTGCTGAGGAACAGGCCCTTATTGGATAAGGGGCAGAAGGAAAAAATGCTGTAAATGAAAAGCAGAAGCGTGATTTGAAGGGTGGAGGTGACCAGATTTAGTAAATCTGATAGAAGTAAAGGGAAACTAGACTTGTAAGATGGGGGTACTTGTTGGCCTTCCAAAAACAAAGGTGGAGGAAAAGAGAACTAACAAGTGGGTCCCAGTGTGACTCTATGAGATTGCTCTCATGCCCCAGCCAGGATGAACTGCATACTCATCTGTGTTCCAACAGCATTTATTTTCGTTTTTTAACTAAGTGCTACCCAAATTGTAGTCTGCGGGGTAAAGGCTGTTTTGCAAACTATTAGTTGCCCATTTGCAAGGATAAAATACAGAAATTGAGCGTAAGCATTTAGTAACTATGGTGGCAATTTGATATTGTCACAACATCCGTAAGTACTATTTTATATTTTACAAACGTATCTGTGTACCACAGATTGGGGAAACAAAAAACGAATTGATCCTCCACGATAGACAGTTTGAGAAGCTCTGTTCTATGAAACCAGTCAGTTTCACTGAAATAAAGCATAGTTTATCTGTCTATTCCTCCAGTAGCTTGCCAGTTCAGTGGAGAAAATGGAGGGACGTAACTGCATCGTTTGAAAACCCCAACTTCAAGCGTGGGTCAGAGCACAACACAAGTGATCAATAAATAATTAGAATAGAATTGATCTTGATAACTAGTTGGTCATTTTTCACCATTGAGAGGGTAAGCAGGTTCAGGTTGACTGCTTGGGCTAGAAGTCATAGAACTGGAACTTAGCAGACAGGAATAGACACAAGCAGGGATAAATTCAAATACATAAACATAAGTAAGCAGGAGACAGTTCCCATAAGATGCCACAAAAGAGAGAAGAGCCATGAAAGGGAGCTAGAAAAGGTAGACCATTTGTGTGCTTCACACTTTGGGGAAGAAACCCTTAGAAAAGAATGCGCTGAAGATGGGGACAAAGAGGCTAAAACTGACACTGTCTTCAAAATCGCAGGGCACAGTGAGATCTGGCTGATGAACACACTTTCCTTCTGAGACTATTGCTTCTCTCTGGATCAAGTTCAACACCTATTAGTGCAGAATTGGAAAAGTGCTTCCAGTTTTCAAAGTCCTGAGCATGATCCATCCCAAAATAAGCAGCCTGGTGTCCTTGACCCAACAAAACTCTGCTTTCAGTGATGACTTTCCCAAAGAAAAACAGGTGATTACTGATCTCACTGCAACGTGCGCAGTGCTGTCGACAGATTGAAGCCATTCTAAGGTCTGCTACAGGTCTGTGTAAACCTTTGTTGTTACACTTAATCTACCTACAGAATTTCAATTAGTTTCCATCTGTGGAATATAAAATTGAATCCTTCTGAATGCCCTGAGCTCTTTCTAAGCACCAGGCTGTGTTGCCAAAGTGACAATTCGCATGGAATCTAGGCCATATTTCAGAGAATCTGGTCTGACCAGAGAGTCTGGTCAAACTTGAAAGGATGTTAGTGACAGTCTAGCCAAGCTTCCATTTTGTAGAAGGGTAATTAAGTCACAAAGTAGTAAAATAACTGGTTCAAGTGCACATAATGTGCTATTTCAGATCAACTAGAATGGAGTTTTCCTGTCTGCAAAACCCCTCACACTTTCCACTGCACCTCAGTGCTTCTCTGTCAACTGTCCAGTCATCGCATTATGAATTTACCGTTGGTTACAACAAAAACAACAGAACTCCCAGACCTTGAAACCAGTTGATTGTTCTTGGAAAATAAAAAATTCTAATGTGTGATTTTTGTCACTCTGCAGGAACTACAGAGGGCCTCCCTGTGTCTCCAGATATTGTAGCATTCCATGGTGGTTAAGAATGGAACTACTAACAAATAGGAGTTAACATTGGCAGAATAAAGTCCATAAAAATAAAGCAACCTTTACAATGAAGAAATACCTGTAAATTATTTAGAAATTTTAAGGACATTTTGAATGCTCTGCTCTGCAAATACAAATTTTAGGTTTTTAATTATTTCACCAAAATTCCATGTGACCACCAAAAGTTTATTAGGAGGCAAGAGACTGGATTTTGACTACATGAATTTGCAAATCTCTTCTTCACAGTGAGGTGTTCATAGTACCTACCTTCTAGGGTTCTTATAAAAATGATTCAAGGTAATAAGTGTAAGATGGCTGGCATGATGTTGTAGACATGGTATGCACTCTACAAATGTTAACCACTGATGTTAATAATTAACGGACGGTCCTGCAAGGAGGTTTCAGTATATGAGAGGGGAGATTGGACTTGATGATGAGTAATATCTTTTCTGTTTCTGAGCTTCTTATGACTTTGGTGGTCCCTCCTAGATTTAGGCCACTGGCAAGTTGACTAAGCCTGTGTCTCCATCTCCAGCAAAACACTACTTTTAAATACTTTCTTCCAAATCTAATTAATCAATGGACCACAGTCTGATTGCACTTCTTGCCTTGGTTTTAAGATGCTCAGTCATTATTGAAAAGGAAGGAAACTAACCCAGAGGGAGCATCTACCGTATGCCATGATCATTACTCATGTTACATGATCTATCCAGCATCGTGTGACAGGGATAGTGTCATTGCATTTTGTAGATGAGGAATAAACCCTCAGAAGTATTGACTCATCAAAAGTCCAAATCAGAGTGACCATACAATTTATTGTATAAACCAGGACACTTTCAAGAGTAAAAAAGGGACATTATTAATAATTATTCTGGGTAAATGGTTAAAAATTATGACTGTTCCAGGTAAAGTGGGGCATATAGCCATTCTCCCTGTGGATAAAAAGAAGTTATAGAGCCAGAACCCAAACACAAGACAACCTCTAAGTCCTGTGTTTAACTACAATTATGTTGAAAAGGTCTTCCCTGTTATGATTTTATTATACTGGGCTGGCAGCCAGAGCCCAAATACAAGTGAAAACTGAGATACTAATATGAGAACCTAGTAACCTGAGGTGGATACAAGGGTCAGGGCATCAATAGCCTCTGGAGCTGGTATAGAGTCAAGAAAGCTGTTACATGCTGAATGTTGTTGCTTGCGTCCCCAAAATGCATATATTGAAGCCCTAGCACCCACTGTAATGGTATTTGGAGGTGGCATTTTGGGGAGGTAATTGGGTTTAAATTAGACTGTGAAGGTAGGACCCTCACAGTGGAATTAATGTCTTTGTAGAAAGAGGAGGAGACATGGCCCTCTCCCTCTCTCTTCCTGCAAGCACCAAAAGCAGGCCACGTGAGCCACAGCAAGAAGGTGGCTATCTACAGGAAGCAGGCTCTCACCAGGCACCCAATCTTTCTGTACCTTGATCGTGGACTTCCCAACCTCCAGAACTGTCAGAAATAAATTTCTGTTGATTAATCCACCCAGTCTATGATATTTCATTATAGCAGCACAAACTAAGACAGGAACAATTATGAAGGCATGATCTTGAAGCACTAGGCAGACCTTTAGAACTGAGGACAAGGCAACTGATAGGCAAGTCAAAGAGGGATAGAAAGAGAGAGAGCAGATGTAGATAACTGGCACCTAAAGGTAAACCAGAGAATAAACATGACTGGGGGCTGTCTCTCCTTCCAGCAGATAAGCTAGCCAGACAGTCAAATTGAAGAATGTTATACAAAGAAAGACACACACTCATACCTGATTTTGGTCAACTAGGTAATTTTGGGAAATGTATCAACAGTAGATTGTATTTACAAATTGAAGAATAAGAAAGGGTTCATTAATATTTACTGCATTTGTTTGGTCATTTATACTTTACGAACAGTTAATGTTTGTTGAAGCCATAGGACATGCCACGCACTGCTCAGCATGTTTTGTATGTATCTGCAGTTTTAAACTATGCTGTGAGGCAGGTACTGCTTTGTTTTCCATTTTACAGACAAGGAAAGTGAGGTATAGAGATGATGATTAACTCGCCTGAGACTTTTCTTATACAGAGTGGGCAGGTTAGTTTCCCATAGCTGGTGGATCAAATGACCATAAACAGAGTGACTAAAAGCACCACAAATTTATTCTCTTATACATAGTTCTGGCAGTCAGACATCTAAGATGAGTTGGCAGGGCTGTTCCTTATGGAGGCTCTAGGGAGAATCTGTTTCCTCGTCGCTTCTAGATTCTAGAGGCCACCTATGTTCCTTGGCCCATGGCTTTATTCTCCAACTTCAAAGCCAGTAGCATAGCGTCTTCCAATCTCTCTATGTATGTATGTATGTATGTGTGTGTGTGTGTGTGTGTGTGTGTGTGTGTGTGTATCTGGGCTTCTTCCATCATCATGTCACCTCCTGCCTCCATTGCTTCCATTTGGACCCACTGAATAATCCAGGATAATTATCCCATCTCATGATACCTAATTTAGTCATACCTGTACATTTCCTTTTACTTTCCATTTCCATTTTCCTTTTACATGTCCTTTACTATGTAAAATGACAAACAGTATTCAGCCTTCCACGGCAGGGTTCAAGCCCAAGTCTGGCTGCAAAACATGCTGCTATAAACTACTGCACCATAGTGCCTGAAAACATCTCAACAAATATTTATCTTCATTGTGTGCTGTATGCCAAGCCCTTGTCTCATGTTGGGCATGTGATACTGAAGACACAACTATGATCCTGACCTCATGTGCAGTACTGGTATTAAAATATACCCAATCACAAAGCAATGAACAGTGCACTATGGAAAAGAATAGAGGAGACAGGGAAGAGAAAAAATTACAAATTAGAGGTCAAGGAAGACTTCTCTAAGGAAGTAGCATTTAAGCAAAAATCCAAAAGATGAAAAAATTTACATAGTGTGTTCATATAATATTTGAAATAGCTTTCAAAGGGGATTGATTATGGTTATGTTAAGAGACTAAATCATGGTTAATTCCATCCTTCTTTCTGTTTTTTTCTCTTAGTTTTCCAGACATTTTTGAATGATGAAATATTACCTTTTTTAGAAAAATGAAAGAAACATTTTATGCAAGGGGTGGGGTGTGTGTTGCCCTTTAAGATTGAATCTGTAGAAAATTTTCTCAGTCAGCTGTGAAAATGAATGCCAGACCTGTTTCCAAAGTTCGTCCGTAGAAGACAGTGTCTCTCATTCAAATGCATTAAAGTTTTCTTCACGACCAGTGCTTCCTTAGATTGCAAATTTCTCTTTATACTCAGCATCATGCTGCTGTGAGAGAAAGTGGAAAGTCACCCCTCTAAAATACACAAAAGTTGGAAAATACTTGGATGTTTTAAACATTTAGCTTTTTCAGATTATACTATTTTTAATTTCACGCTTGCTTATGTTTTGTGTATGGGAAGGACACTGCCTTACTGGAAATCCGTTCTAGTCAATTCTATTGCTCTGGGAAACCCATCCAGTCTATATTTAGGACAATTGACTTAGTAGAGAAAGGAAACAGGCTCTTTCATCAATGTTTGATCTGATTGATGCCTCCAAATGCTGGTCAGCTTTCCACTGAACGTTACCATGGACAACAGTTTTAAGAACTTTATATGAATAAAAGAGAACAGGATAAAAAAATACTGTTATGAACATTTGTCTGTGTGGCTATGCCCATTTTATTCATGTGGCTGTCTAGATTTAGATCTTAACATTTTGATGATTTATTTCTCTGAGCCCTTATGCATTCTCCCCTGGAATACTGAAATACATACCTAATTGGTCTCCCTCTCCATTCCTCCTTATCCCATCCCAGTCTTTCAGCCCACTTGCTGCCAAAGTAATCTGCCAAATGATGCATCCCTCACCACATCCCTCCCTGCTCAAGAAGTCAATGTAATGCTAGACCTATTTACTATGTGACAAGCACTAAGCAAGGGCTGGGGAGTTACCCTTTACAATCTAGTAGAAAAAAGAAACATTTGAACAATGAGCTCTAATACGGGGCTGGATGACATCAGTGTCAACTGGAGTGTAAGAATCAGGCTTCCAGAGCACAGAGGAATGAACAATGAATTATCTAAAAACCCAAGCTCTAGCTAAATAGAGTGCTTCTGAAGGGCCTTTGTTTCTGGTTTCAATCCTTCTACATTTAGCCCGTTCTTTGCGTTCATGAACTTTCATCTCTACATTTTTTATAAGCTACTAAAGAATTTTCTCCTTTAGGACTTTTTTTAAAGGCAGGTTTATAAAATTCAAATCATACCAGTTAAAATAGTAATGGGAATATATTAATTCATGTACCTGAAAAGTTTAGAAATAATTCTAAACTTTGAGAAACTATCTAAAGGTGAAGCTTCAGGTGAGGCTTAATCCAGCAATTAAAATATCACACCTGAGTCCTGTTTTCCTTCCTTTCTATGCCTTCCAGGCTGAGGACCCCTGGTTATTCTAGGCTCATTGTCAAGTAGCAGCAGAAGGGCTTAGTTCAGGACCCCAAATCTTCCTGCCACCTGCAAAAAGGAAAACAATTCCTTAGGAGTCTAACACAGTTCCTAAACCTTATTTTCATTGACCTGAATTGAGCCACAACCCCATTTATGAATCAGTTATTGTCACTGGAACATTATATCAATTGTCTTAACCTAATTTGGGCCCATCCCTAGAGTTGATAGTGGTGTTAGCTATTAGCTGATAGTGAAAATGGGGGAAGAGTGCTTACCTAAAGGGAGAACTTGGTACTGTTTTACCAAAAGAAGGGTGAATAAACTGGATGGTAAAATAAATAAGAAAGGAATGAATGAATTGAAAACCAGATAAATAATAACGTTTTTTTGCCTCATCATTCTTGGACAGTATTTCCATAATATCTTCTTAGGCTGTTGAAGGAATCTCCAACTCAGACGTCGTTTAAATTCAGAAAGTCTATATTATATATTGTGTTTTCCCAACAAAACCTAGCATAGCATTTTGCATAAAGCAAGCATTCAATAATTTTTTCATTATTCCTTATTCCAAAAATTTCCACTCCACCTTTCTACTAATTTTTTTTTCTTGAAAGTGACCAATGTTCTAATTTTAAAACCAAAGTGTCTTCCATGTCTTTTCATGGCTTTATTTCTTTTTAGCTCATTTATTTTCAGCACTGAATAACATTTCATTGTGTGGATGTACCACAGTATGTTTATCCATTCACCTACTGAAGGACATCTTAGTTTCTTCCAAGTTTTGGCAGTTATGAATAAAGTTGCTACAAACATCTGTGTGCAGGTTTTTATGTGCGCATATATTTTCAGTTCCTTTGGATAAATACCAAGGAACATGATTGCTGGATCATATGGAAGGAGTAGGTTTAATTCTGTAAGAAGCTGCCAGACTGTCTTCCAAAGTGGCTGTACCGTTTTGCATTCCCACCAGCAATGAATGAAAATTCCCTGTTGCTCCACATTCTCACCAGCATCTGATGGTGTCAATCCAACTACATTTTTTGCAAACAATTTATTGTATCAGTGAAAACAATATTTCTAGAACTCCTAAAAACATTGTCAAGATTTGCAGTAGCCATCTCTGGAATTTGGACTCCTGATTTGTGTGCTTCAAACACTAACTTCTCCAGGGTGTAAATTAGAGTTAACTATATCACACATATATATGAGATATTTTATTGAGATGTTTTAAAATCAACTGTATAAAATATAGCAGAAACCCTCAATTTAGGTCCTTCTCAAGGTTTTCAGTGAGATAAACACTGACTGAACCCATAGATTTTTATCCCAAGTTCCATGGAGACTAGTCCATGGGCCTCAAGGTATCTGTGAATTCTTCCTAATTGTGTGAGAAATTGCAGTGTGTGTGCCTTTTTCTAAGCAGATAGTTTATAGGTCTCCTCATCTTCCTAGAAGCGTCAATGCCCTACTGGAAATAAAGAACAAGTTCTTCATCATGGATATAAAAACTGAGACCCCCCCTTTCTTATCATTCATTCATTCACTCATTCATTCATATGAGCAGTATGCATTGAGTGCCTTCTATATGCCAAGCATTACTGTGAAACCTAGGAATACAGTAGTGAACCAGTTGAACAAATTCCCCACAATCATGGAGTGAAGAATACAGGTAATAAAAATCAAGATAACTGTACATGGCATACATAATTTCAGGCACTGAAAATTCTGCCATCAATTAATCAATGTATACAAAGTGTTAGTAACCAGAAGCTGCTTTAGATATACTGAGTAAACATTAACCCATCTAATATTACACAGTTCTGGATCATTCCAAAATCTGCATTATTTATTAATCCTGTCTTTTCCTCTGATGGGCTAGGCTCAGGCATACAAATTTCAAAGAGCCTGCTGGACACCGTCAGGTGTATGTCACACTGGCTCCTATAAATCAGTTTCCCAAAACCTGGTTGATATTTTCCTCTCCTCACACGCTTCCATGATTTTTGACTCAGCTCCAGCCCCAACCCATTTTTATTCCTTTTTACCCTATTTTTATTTATGTTACCACCAAATCCTACTCACCCACTTAAGCTCAATTCCTCAAAACTTACTTTTTCCTCTTTCTTTACCCCTCGCAGCTCATATCCAATCACTTTCCAAGTCTAGCTCAATGATCTCTCACTTCAAAATGTGAATTTTAAATGTGCATTTTAAAAGCTGGGTTGTTATTGGGTCTGCTACAAAAGCTTTATGTTTCATGATCACTTCTTAAATCAAGGTCAGACTCCTTCTGACCTTGATATGTGTGCACCTTGTGCTCCCAACTTGCCTTTTCACACATACCTCCAACCACTTGGAACACTAAGCCTTCAGCAAGGGCACCATGAAGACTTCTTTGAAGTCATTCTTGGTAACTGCACTTTTGTGCCCTTGGTAATAATCTGACTGATAAGTGATAGCAGCCTTCATAATTATTACTGAGCACTTATTGTGGGTCTGACACCTGGCTAAGCACTTTCCAATTATGAATGGTAGGTCACATAACACAGAGTGTGGGCTTTGAATGTCAGCTCTGCAACCTATTTAACTGTGAGACTTGGGCAAGTTACTTAAATTCTGTACCTTACTTTTCTGGGATATTGAATGAGACACAATAACATCCACTTCATAAGTTGTAGTGAGGAGTCGATAAGATAATGTAACTTCTCGCCCTGCCTGATGTATAGTAATCACTCAGTGAAATGTTGATTGTTAGTATTATCATTAAAATTCATAACTGGTATTCAGAATAGTTATTATTATCTGTATTTCTGTATGAGACTCACTAGAAGGCTAGATGCTGTATATTCTTCTGTTAGATAGTCTCATTCTCACTTCAGCGTGTCAGAAATATTTGCAGATTCCCTGCAACCTTCTCCATGAAGCCTTACATTGATTTTCCTCCTTTAATATCATTATTCTTTGTTTATACTTGATCTAGGATATTCTTCACATAGTAGGGATATTTACATATATACTTCCTCCTGAATTGGATAGTTTTGGAGACAGTATAAATAGAAAAAAAGCAAGGCATGGGGTAAAAGGACCTGGTTTTAAACTCTGACTCTGCTGCTTCTTAGCTGTGTGACATTGAGTGAGTTACTCAACCTCTCTGGTCCTCAGTTTTCTAATCTCTAAAATGGGAAAAAATAATACCTTCCTTCTGGGCTGTTTATGAAAATTAAATAATCTGGCATAAGAAGAGCACCTAGTATTGTGCCTGGCATGTAGGCAGGGTCCGGTTCAGAATAAATTCTCCTTTTACAGTCTCTTCAGGAGGACACATTTACTCAGCCTCTTATCCTTCACAGAAGTTAGCACACTGTCTCACATATATTCGGTGCTTAGAAAATATTGAATCAAATTAAATTCTTGTTACATCCAGTGACAGCAAATGATCATATAGACAGCAAGGACACATTGCAATATAAAGATATTAGCTGCATTTGTAGTTGCTATAATATTTTCTATGATTTAATAACTGCATATCAGAATGATCCCTGGGGTTACCTCTTACAATATCTCTTACAAATGGCTAGTCTAGAGAACTGATCTTTTTGAATTCTTCACCACCGTGAAGTGATTTCTTGCTAGTCTGTATTCATCGCACTTTGGAGATACCCTGGTCATAGACTTTAACACTTGAGTTATAATTTTTAATTTACATTTCTGCATTTCCTACTAAACTGAATCCCTCAAGGAGAGACTCCCCTCTTCTTCATCTTCCATTCCTAATCCCTGACACAGTGCCATACCTGCAGAAATATGCCAGGCAGTAGCCTTGGTCCTCAAAATACTGAAGAGATGGAAGATCATTATGACATATAATTATAACCTTGGTGTGTGTGGAGTTCCAGGTGAGCACCGAAGAGGAGCCCCCAGCAGATGTAAGGAGCCCAGGAAGGAATTGATGCGTGTCCAGAGTCTCAAAAGCTAAAGGAGAGGAAAGTGTTACTAAGTAAAGATCACTCATTTGGTTGCATCAATGAATGTGTCATTTAGTAAAATCTCAAAAGAAATGTAGATTATAGCATTGACTATTGAGTTCAACCATATAAAGGCTCACATTTTTCATTACAACAAAGCTGCAGCACTTGCTAATTGAAGTATGTACACTGATTGAAAAAAAATATACCAAGGGAATGAAGATGCTTTACGAGCCATGCTTTATAAATCAGATCCTTTTAAACTAGTCCAAGATGCTCTTTTGCTTCAAGCTTATCCTTGAAGTGATCAAACAGGTCTCCCTGAAGACCTCCAAAAACATGTCAGAGTGAAGATAATACATCCTGTTATCACTTAGTTAATTTTCAAACGAGTAATTAGATAATTGGCTGTCAATACGTACCTATAGGCTTAAGCGCTATTACAGATAAGGGCCGCCAGCACACACTGCACGGATATCAGTGCATATCTTTCTCACTGGTATTTGGGTGCTGGTGCTCTTGGGACTCAATACAAGGTCACAAGATAAATACTATGAATCTTTTCAAAAAGTCCATCCAGGGCATTTGCTAAAAATTAGCCCTGGAGCACTGAGAAGACTATGTAAATGAATCAATCCCCTCCTGCTTGTCTGCCGCCAGAGCTCAGTCTCAGTGTGTGAAAAGGACTGATAATAACTGAGAAAACAGCATGAAAAAAAGCAACAAGTGTGGACTGTGGAAAACAGGGGCTGGGGTAAGTTTTTAATTTTTTTTTTTTTTTTTTAGTTTTTAATTTTTAAGGTAGATTTCGTATCGAAATGTTTGCAGTGTATTCAAATTTTAAATTAATAAAAGATAAATTTGTATACAATGATAAGGATTTATGCCTTAGCTTCAAGATATGTGGATAAAAGATATGGGCTGTATCTCTTTTTCATATATAGGTGGGAAGGCTATATTCATACAAGTAATCAAACTTGTAGAAATTATCTATATTCATCATTTAACAAAAACTACCAAAAATCTTTGAATAAACAGTACAAACAGTATAAACAGCACAACAAAAGAAGCATGAACCAGGGACAGAGTTAGAGGAGAGAGGCAGGGATGCAGGTGGAACTTTTTGCAGGAGATGATATCTGAGCTGTGATTCATGATTTTTAATGGGCACACACTATGTATTGTTACAAATCTAAGGAGAGATTAAGTTAGTTGTTGAAATTATTATCTATTCTCATCAAGTAAACACCTCTACCAGCCAGGCACAGTGCTAAATGTTTTACGTATTTTCTCCTCCTGGCTGTAAGGTGAGTACACATCAGTATTCCCATTTTACAGATGG
The DNA here is from genome assembly GCF_000442215.2 of Lipotes vexillifer. Classification (NCBI taxonomy): domain Eukaryota; kingdom Metazoa; phylum Chordata; class Mammalia; order Artiodactyla; family Lipotidae; genus Lipotes; species Lipotes vexillifer. Next base: position 676,565 of record NW_006791661.1, read on the forward strand.
AAAAACTGCAATACAAGAAGAGGCTAAGTCAGTTGCACCCAATCATAGGTTGCAGGGTCAGTGTTCAAATCCAGGTCTCTGTAAATGCAACATCTGGGTTGTAAGGCACCCTGTACAGGGACATTAGACCATCCATCCCTAAGGAGAAAGAAGATGTAACCTGGATAAGGCAAAGATTTCTTGGAAGAGAGGAGCTAGAACTGACTCCTGGGAGATGGATGGAGGGAAGAATGGCAGAGTATGATGGTAGGGCATTTTTTGTGGAGAGGAGGCATGGCTTCCTCTTTTTGACTATTTAGAATCATGATGGTTTGATCTGGCTGATTCTTCTGGACTTGCATTGTACTGGATGTAACTTCAGCACTCCAGCACAGGGATTGAAAAGTGCCACTAATCTATCCCATGCATTCTAGGATAATATATGATACCCTTCATGGCTGAAGCAGCTGAGAAACGATTTTGACTTGGTTCTGACCGTGACAAGAACTAAAGTCAGTATAAATTTAGTTCACTATAGTTGTATTATTCTCTTCTTTGCTGCTGTTTCTCAATCTTTTTTCATTATCATCCTCCTAATTAACCTTTTTAGAATTTATTTTCTAATCACCACTGATGAAATTTTAATACCCCAGATATGTTGTGTATTTACTATATGCATATCTTTGCTTTATACATAAAAAGAATAAGACTTTTCGCCATGAACCAATTTTCTCTCCCTTGGGACTATGTATAGCCCCAGTGACAATGAAGGCCTTAAGCTATGCTGTGTTCCCTGTGTTGCTTTCTGTTGTAATAGGACAAGGGCGACTGTGGAAACAGATACTTTGGAATCAAACTAGCCTCCAAGACAAGTTATCTAACCTGACTGCATGCAAATTTATTCTGTTAAAAAAATGGTGATAATAATACATACCTTGGGAATTCTTATTAACAGATTAGATAACCCAGAAGCAAAGACATAATAGGAATTTAGAAAATATGACTTGTTTCTGTGGTGTAGTTCCTTTCTAACTCAGCCTTTATACTTTGTTTTTCATCCTCTCATTTGCTCCCTTGTCTGTGAAGATAGAAGCAAGGAGGCAGAGTAACCACAGAAAAGACTGGATACATGGAAAAAGTAGGAAGACGTCACACTGGGAAAACTTGTGGAACAGGTGTACTGTCAGGGTTGTCTAAAGAGGGAGCATCTTCTGTCCTTTGTCTACATTGATAGGCAGGAACCATCTAAACCTTTATCATGGGGGTAGATTCCTCCCAGAAGTGGACTCTCACTTTTATCAGTCCTGTAGCACAGGAGATTTTCAATGTCCTATGGTGGCGAAGAGGACAGAATTTGGAGAGAATCTAGGATTGAGCCAACTCTGGTATTTATGCTCTGACCTAGACAAGTATTTAACCTGTTTGAGCTTATGTTTCCTCAACCTGTAAACTGGATTTAAAACAAACACCTAAGTTAGAGGCTTATTTTGTGAATTAAAATAAATAATGTCTGTATAAATGTCTAGCACATAGTATCCAATGTAAGTTACTATAGTTTCTCTCTAATCAGCTTTTTCTCTGAAATGTCATAGGGTACCATTATTCCATATACACAAGGGATTAAAACATGCATACTTTGTATAACAGTAAATATGGGAATATAATAACTTATATTTCTGGAGTATTTCATAGATGTAAAATATGTTCACATTCCTATTCTGCGAGACCACTTGGTGAAATAAGTAGGAATGACATTATTATCCCTACTTTAAAAGTCAGAAAACTCAGATATCATGTGACCAACACAAGATCACAGAGCAATAGATTGTGTAGCTGGAGTTCAAATCCAGTTTCTCTGATTCTAAACCTAGAGCTAAACTCCACTACTGCTTAATATGGCTTACAAATCCTCACTTTTCAAGCATAACAGCTAGTGAATTTTTTAAGGTTCTTACAAATATATAAGTGGGCTTCATTTTGTTTCAATTTTATTAATTTTCCATTGATAAAGGTTAAATTTTTGTGCATTATTTTGGTGATTCCTGTTCCTGACTTTCATTGAGATTGCCTTAGGTCTTTAAATAAAGCTGGAAATTTAGTTGAATTCTCCATTAAAGAAAGGATTTGAGAAAACAGTATTTCTTTTCATGGGCTTAAGGTGGAAGGATTGAAAATTGTAGCCTTTTTGGCAGGTACTTGGAAGGAATACTAAAAGAAACTTTTTATAATAATACAAAGTTTTGCACATAAGATGCGATATGGGGCAATAATGATAAAACTGATTTTTTTTTGTTTTTTAAACCTAAGTTATTAGATAAAGTCTACCCTTAGCGATTTTTCTGCAAATGTCTCTTAAAAAATAATTTTGCTTTAAAGGACAATGCCAATAGGAATGTAACTGGTAATTATTTTATATAGAGTGTCTTCCTTTCTATGCCTGGATTTCTGCAGCAGTAGACTTTTAGCTTTCAATGGCACTCAGAGCTTATTTTTAAGCTGCATATTAATTCTCTAGGCTGTTTTGATGGTAGAAAACCTCACGAAGGGAGGATGCAGATCAGGATACTAAATTACAAAAGCACAGCCCCTCCTTGCATATTGGATTTGGCAGTTTAATAAGAATAGCAGCTAAGTACCAAACTGTCCAGAAATATTTAGAGCAGTAAAAGAAATGAGAAAACAATTCTTCATGAACCCACAATCTTTAGCAGGCAGTTAGTCTACTTAAGATAACTCTCCTTGGGCTTCCCTGGTGGCGCAGTGGTTGAGAATCTGCCTGCCAATGCAGACGACACAGGTTCGAGCCCTGGTCTGGGAAGATCCCACATGCCATGGAGCAACTGGGCCCGTGAGCCACAATTACTGAGCCTGCGCGTCTGGAGCCTGTGCTCCGCAACAACAGAGGCCGCGATAGTGAGAGGCCTGCGCACCGCGATGAAGAGTGACCCCCACTTGCCACAACTAGAGAAAGCCCATGCACAGAAATGAAGACCCAACACAGCCATAAATAAATAAATAAATAAATACATTGTGTATTATTTAAAAAAAAAAAAAAATAAGTATTATGGATATGACAAAACCATCAATCCTTATGTGTAGGTATTATTTTGACAATTTCAGCCATATTAAACCCAATAACTGAATTTTGTGAAGCGACGCATCAGTTACAAAGAACCTTCAATATACATGATTTTATCTTTCTAACCAGTAAGAAAGATATTTAAGGTAACATTCTATAAATGAAGATACTGCTATTCTAAAGTTAAATATTCTGCCCAAGGTCATTCAGTCAATGAATAAGAGAGAACACAGGGTGAAATAAAGCTAGGTTAGGGCAGGATAGAAACGTCCACCCATAAGCCCTTTTTTCCTTGGGCTTCCCTGGTGGCGCAGTGGTTGAGAATCTGCCTGCCAATGCAGACGACACAGGTTCGAGCCCTGGTCTGGGAAGATCCCACATGCCATGGAGCAACTGGGCCCGTGAGCCACAATTACTGAGCCTGCGCGTCTGGAGCCTGTGCTCCGCAACAACAGAGGCCGCGATAGTGAGAGGCCTGCGCACCGCGATGAAGAGTGACCCCCACTTGCCGCAACTAGAGAAAGCCCATGCACAGAAATGAAGACCCAACACAGCCATAAAAATAAATAAATAAATAAATACATTGTGTATTATTAAAAAAAAAAAAAAAAGATAACTCTCCTATTCACAAGTCTTTGGGGGCACCACAATATAGGTTCCTTTATTAATAGCTCCCTTGTCATCCATTATTTAGGCATGACTCCATATTAAATCACCAATTTGTCAGTTTCCTAAAGCAACACACCTCAGAGTTTTAAATAACCACTTGACAGGAAGTTGTCAGAGGAAGAGCTTATTTTAACTAGTTAAGCATTTGAGCATGAGCAATGCTCCATTCAGAGATAAAAATATAAAATAGATGAAACATTAATTATTAAAGTTTGTTTAATTAGAATAATCTTGTACTTAAAATTTGATTTACAAATGATGGAATTGCATTTATTTGGTGGAGGATTCAATTCAATTAGTTATCATGAACTTGAATGTGATTTAGAGAAATTTTGTCAAGCATCTGCTATGTTCTCAACACTGTACAAGACACTAATAGGGATATAAAGGAAATACACAGATTTCTTCCCTTTCAAAAGTTTACAGTCCTGTTGGAGAGCCAAAGTTTTATATATATATATATATATATATATAAAACTTTATATGATATATATAATATTTTATGTTATATAAAATATTTTTATATTATATATATTTTTTATATTTATATATTTTATATATTTATTTATTTATTATATTTTATTTTATATATATAAAAATATATATATAACTATATGTATATAGTTATATATATATATATAACTCTCTCTCTCTCTCTCTCTCTCTCTCTCTATATATATATATATATATATATACACACACATATATATATATATCCTAGAGAGAATAATAAAAAGTCTCATTAAATGATAAAATAGATGCTAAGGATTTGCATTACTAAAGGATAATTAAAAAGAGTGAGTTCAACATGCAAGGTACTTGGAGAAGGCTTTAAGAAGAGATTCCACTAGAATGAAGATAAGCAGAAGAGAGGATGAAGACTGTCATGGGCCAGAAAAAAACAAGAATCAAAGCACAAGACCAGAGAATCAGCAAGGCATGTATATGGGACAGAAAGTCTGGGAAGGTAAGAGTCTAGGGTAATGTGCTTTGATGTAAAAGTAAGAGAACCAGAAAATGAAGAGATTATTTTGTAACTATCTTGGAAAGACCCTATAGGTAATGTGGAAATTACTGTATGTACTCAAAACTGCATCTTTCCCACATGATGTGTCTTAGAGAGACTAGTCTGGTGGCATTGTGTCTATGGTTAAGAGTCATGATTGGGATTGACATATATATATACACTAATATGTGTAAAATAGTAGAACCTGCTGTCTAAAAAATAAATAAAATAAAATTCAAAAATTCCAAAAAAAAGAATCATGGGAAGAAGGAAGGGCAATTGAGAAACTGCAATAAATCAGGAAAAGTCTAGGCATCCTGAATGGAGGACAAAATAAGAATAAATAAAGAAGGATGCATTTCATAAATTGCAAGTGTTTTTAATTGATAGAAAGTAAATACAATTTTTAAAATGGGAATAATTAACTGATTGAAATAGGCTCTTCCCCTAAAGACTCCCTGTTGTATAGCTATTTAGGAGTTACATTACTTTAGGAAGACGTCACACCGATGATTTAATATGGAATGAGGCTGAAATAATGAATGACATCAGAGATATTAACAAAGCGACATATATTTTTTGATGCCACCATTGCCTAGGAAGTTAATCTAGTCTAGAAATTTGCCACAAAGTAAATTGCTGTCTTTGCTTGATGATTTTGTGATTTACTTGCCATAGGTATGTATATGTGTATGCATTTTTTAAAAAATATTTATTTATTTATGCCTGCGTTGGGTCTTCATTGCTGCACGCGGGCTTTCTCTTGTTGTGGCGAGCAGGGGCTACTCTTCGTTGTGGTGCGTGGGCTTCTCATTGTGGTGGCTTCTCTCGTTTCGGAGCACGGGCTCTAGGCACGGGGGCTTCAGTAGTTGTGGCTCGCAGGTTCTAGAGCGCAGGCTCAGTAGTTGTGGTTCACAGGCCCAGTTGCTCCGTGGCATGTGGGATACTCCCGGACCAGAGATTGAACCCGTGTCCCCTGCATTGGCAGGCGAATTCTTAACCACCATGCCACCAGGGAAGTCCCTGCATTAATTATTTTTAGTACCCAAATAATGAATATTTACTTGGAAAAAGTTAACAAAGTTTCAAAAGAGAAAAGAAATGAGAAATTCTGCAATCCCACCATCCATGAATAAATAGTGTTAATGTTTTGGGGTATTTTGTTCTTGTAGATCCTCTAGGTATGTGTTTACTTGTTGTAAGAAGCATTTCTAAGAGTAATCTTTCTTCAACCATCTCTCCCTCCCCTGGCTTATTTTTAACTCTTGTTTTCTCTTTTTGTCTCTTATTTTTAAATACGCTTATTCTAATATGTCATAATTTCTAAAAGTAAAATCATAACATTTCTCTTAGTCCCGCAGTATGGAAACACAGAAAATCCCCTACTTTCTGTAAAAATTCAAGGGACCTTTATACACACAGCCAGACAATCTGACTAACCAAGAATATGTCTAATTTCCAGAGTCTGGGAAAGCAAATGTTGTCAAAGAAACAGTCACTGAGGTTGCAATGGGCTGCCAAAAACCGTGAACATTTGACATTTTTAGGAGATAAATGGGAAGAAGGGGCAACAACAAAATGCACCAGGTCAAATGGGATAATGAGTACAGTTATTAAATTGCAGAGTTGAATGGCACTGGAAGGGGCACTGAAAGGGGCACTGAAATGGTGAAGGGCATAGCTTTTCCACTTGGACAGCCCCGAATGTGACTTGCCATTTGAGCATATTACTTAACCTCTCTAAGGATCAGCTTTCCCTTCTGTAAAATGTCAATGAAAACATGCACTTCGTAGGTTTGTTTTGAAGAGTAAATCAGATAATATACGTTAAGCGCCGGCCGCAACGTCATCCTTCAGTTATGTCAGAACAATGATGCAATGTTGATGCACTATGACCCTTAACGCAATAAAGCAACTGAGCTTCTGAGGACATAAGAGACTTGCTCAAGATCACGTAGTACATCAGTGGCAAAAATGAGACTTGAATCGAGGCCCGGTTCTCAGTCCAGTACTCTTCCCACTTTAGCAAGAAGCCATTCCATTCCATTCCCAATAGATGGAGTGTGCAAGAAACATTCAGAAAACCTCCTTATGCCATTCCCCCAAATCAATGAACTGTGGACCTCTAAATCCTCTCCATGATGTACTTACAACTATTTAAAGCAAAAACTAGCCACCTCTCAACAGAGTCTCTTTGACCTTTAGAAAGGGTCACAGCCACTTAGTATGACTAATTTGGACTCGAACCTTTTCACTATCTCAGTATTCAGAAATAATTTATTATCCTGACATTATGTAAAAGAAGTAAGTGCAAAACAAATATTCAAGCTGCCATTTAAAAATATGCCAGTGGGGCTTCCCAGGTGGCGCAGTGGTTGAGAGTCCGCCTCCCGATGCAGGGGACGCGGGTTCGTGCCCCAGTCCGGGAAGATCCCACATGCCGCGGAGCAGCTGGGCCCGTGAGCCATGGCCGCTGAGCCTGCGCGTCCGGAGCCTGTGTTCCGCAATGGGAGAGGCCACAGCAGTGAGGGGCCCACGTACCGCAAAAAAAATTTAAAAAAAAAAAAAAAATGCCAGTGGAGCAGATCAGAGTCCCCATTGTTTACTTTATATCACAATGAACCTGTTTTGTACCTGTTACTGAGTGAAGCTTATCCAGATGAGACGGGATGCAAAGATTATCTTTAACACAATGGAAAAGGGCAAATGAATGTTAATATTTAATTAAAGACACAGGAACGGCAAAGTGTAGGTCAACAGTGGAAAGACTGGTGTGTTGGTGCTTTAAGGAGGCTGGGTGAGCACAGAGGTGCAAAATCTGTATACAGACTGTTGAATTAGCTCTCTTCATGTCACTGAAGTTGTATTACAGTTGTTTGTCTTCAGAAGAGAGCACACGGAGCAAGAGGCCATTTGGTGCAGCGGTACCTATAAGGGCTCTGACGTCAGATCTAGCTGGATTTGAGAAGAAGCTCATGGACTGGTTACCAGCAAAGTGTGGGAACCAGACTGCCTGGCTTCAAACACCAGCTATGTACTGTTTACTAACTGTGCCTTCAGGCAAGTCACTGAGTCTCTGTCTCTTTCCTTCATAAAGGGGAACGATACTAGTACCTACTCATACAGTAGTTAGGAAGATTAAACAAAGGAGTTACTATTTGTGAAACACATGGTAAGTGTTATATAAGTATTTGTTAAATATAGTCCTGAGTCCCAGTGGTACCACTTACTTGCTACACACCTAATAGAAGTTACTTAGCTTTTTAAGCCTCGGGTTCCTTATCTGGGAAATGGGTCTAAACACGGGACCTGGCTTACATGGTTGTGAAAGTTAAATGGGACCATGCATGCAAAGCATTTGGCAGGCACTAGTCAAAGAATTAATATCTTGGTATTTACTTCACCAACTAGACCAGAAGCTCCCTGAAGCAAATGCTCTATCATGTTCTTTGGATCCATCTTGGGACTTTCTGTATTAATGTTTGTAAAAAGAGCCAAAAGATACAAAGACACCTATAAAATACTCTATATGCATGTAGCACAGAGCCATTCATGTCCAAACTTAGAACATGCCCTCGGAAAAGAATCACATGGACACCCACTAAGATATATGAGATATACATGGAACTAGACTCAGAAAATTGTGAAACAATGAAGTTCGATCGAGTAGTCACCCAACACAGTGCTATTCTCTCTTGCATTCTTGACAGATGGTCACCAGCTTCTTATTGAAACTTCCAACAATCCACATGTAAGTCTTTCTTGGATTAAATATATTCCTTTTCCTCTTACATTCAAGTGGAACTTTTAAGAATAGATCTGACATTAAATAGAACACTCTTAAAATAGATAACACTACTAAAAACTCCCACTTGTAGTTGTTCTTGAGCCTGTGTCCATTACTGAATGGTAAGTCCTCTGAGACAAAGGATAAAGGGTCACCAATTTACTCCTCTTTGTAGCTCCCAATTCCATATGGAGTATCCCTATGCCCCTAGTAGATGCTCAGTAAATATTTATTGAGCAAATGACTTAAATGCTTAGGGGTCCCATATTATGTTTCTCTTCCTGAGAATGTGACTTATTTTAAGTAAAACATCTCCTACTTTCAATCTTTCCTCTGTTTACATATAACTTATTACATTTAAAATCTTAAAATCTAAAGAGATCAGTTTTCATTTCCTGACTCAGGGTTGAATTTAGATTGTTTTAAAATACTTGACATTTTAATTTAATGGATTACTAGACCTCTAAAGAAAGTCAGAATTGTCTAGTCATTTTACATACTGGGAATCCAAAACCAATCAGCAGCAGAGCCTGGTTTTAAGGCTGGGTTACCTGATTTAATCCCACATTATTTCCACAGCACAATTCTGCAAGCACTTTGCAATTTACAAAGCTCCTTTTTTTTTTTTTGGCTGTGCCACAGGGCCTGTGGCATCTTAGTTCCCTGACCAGGGGTTGAATCTGGCTCATGGCAGTGAGAGCTCCAAGTACTGACCACTGGACTGCCAGGGAATTCCCAACAATGCTCCTTTAACCTACAAAAAGATATAGCTTTTTGATCCTTAAATCTATATTGTAAGAAGAATAAGCATTATGTTGTCATGTTTCAGAGAGAGAAACAAAGTCTCAAAGAGGTCCAAGGACATCCTGCATTAGGGGAATAGTAAAGCTGAGGGAGAAACCAGGTCTTCAGATTCAGTTCAGTTCTTTTTTCCTTGCAATGGACCAAACTAGGAAAATGTACATAAAAATGGAGATCTCTTGCAAAAAATGGGAAGAATGGAAGAAAGGTAAGGTAAAGGTATATCCCAAGTGAATGGTGATAGTCAAATCAAAAGGATTTCCTACCAACTCCTTTCATCAAATACCAACTGGACAGTTCCGAGAATTAGAATAACTGAGCTCTGCAAAGGAAACTAACCCAAGGACGAGCACAAAGCATGTTACCCCCTCACTTAATTCATGAGAAAAATAATATTTCCCTCGACCTAGGGGGCATTTGGGGTGAAAAACAGGAAAAAGAGAACCAGCCCCTGCAGGGAATTGAACTTGGAATAATTTTTCTTACCAAAAAGAGAAAATTGAGATCTATCTAACTAGAAAATTCAAATCAGTACACCACGCCTCATCTCCTGCTATCTTCATCTCACTGGTATTATTAAAATACATAAAAATTCTTTAAGATCAGAAGAAATATATGAGGTTGACTCATGGATATCATATCTGACCTAAGGTTCTTAGAAGGATGCATGATTACTTATCGTGCTTCCCTGCAGTAGTGCCTCCTCCCCACAGAGGGAGAGTCAGCAGGGGTGAGAACAGTGCAATTGTCTGCCTTTCGGAGGCAGGAGCTCTAGGGCTAGCACACAGGCTCAGCAAGCTGGAGAAGTGTGTCTACCCAGGCAGAAAGAAATCGCAACACCCTTAATGAGGCATTGCAATTTGGCTGTTGTCAGTTGGAGTCAAAGCAGAGTAAACTAAAGTTGTCTTGTAGATGGTGAATAATTAGCAACTCCAAGGAGAAAAAGAAAAAAGATGATTATAGCTCTTTTCTTGGATTCCTGGGATGATCCCATTTATTGCAATGCACCTCTTTCCTGCCAATCATCCAGTTAAAAAACACTTTCTGAAGACTCATGGGTACTATTATTTTGAAGGGTTTATTATGGGTCTCTTCCAGCCATGCCCTCCCCATGGGGCTAAGGAGACCTGATCACTTGTAGCCCACCCTCTCCCTTTTATGCCGCATTCTGAATACCCAAGTGGCCCGAGTCAACTTTCAGGGCCTGCATGAGCCACTTTCCGGAGTCCAGTTTCTGAATGGTGGACTGCACAAAAGGATGTGTAATTCTAGCCTGGAAGAATAGCCAAGTGTTATTTGCGAAGGGTATGGAGTGAGCTTGGACATACAGCCTGGAATGTCCATCCCTAGGCACGCGAGGCTCCATATTGCGCAGAACTGAACTAAGAGTGAGAATAGAGAACAGGCCATCCGCCAAGAGCTTCCATGTACATTCTTGTCATGATCTGCAAATGTGAGGAGTGGGCCCAGAAGCTTTTTAAAATTTTGCCCCTTTGTTTTCTATTTAGTGAACTAGCTAATAGGGCGCCTACCTGGCCCACTATAGGATTTATAAGTAAATGCCTAGGAATCTACTAAAGTCCTGGGAGCATGAAGGAATATGATAGAAAAAGCAATGTAAACAAGTGGGAAGAGCAGGGTTTGAATGGGACAGATCTGAGCACTGGGCCCTGACCTGACACTTCTTAGATCTGAGAACTTGTACAAATTACTGAACTTCTCTAAATCATGTCTCTAAAATGAAGCTTAAATTTTAACCTACCTTATAGAATTATAGTGGAGGGTAAAAATGTGAGTAGCATGCCCTAAGATACGTCACACACACAGTAGGCATTTTATAAAGGTAGTTATTTTATAGGTATGAAGGGTAATGAGGAAGTAGATCTTACAACATAGAAAAGACCTAGGATGAAGTGGGAACTATTGACCTTAGAAAGGTCAAGATTAATTGGAAGGTGATGTCTGCTGAATGTCAAACAGCGTAGATATTTCTCTTTTGAGAAAACTAATTTGCTTAATTTCTTAATGCAAGTAAAAAACATTTTCCTCTTTTTAAAGAGACTAAGATAAATGGGTAGTAGATGCTCACAATTCATAGTAATGGGCAACTGTATAACTAATGAAAACTTGTGAGGACTTAGGAGTCCTGTAGATACCACTTCTGAATTCTTCCCTGACATTTGATCATGTTTCCAGTCCTTATTTTCGTATCTTTCTCATTCGTTATCCTTCATTTGTCCTTTTAACTTGAATGTTTTCAAAGCATGTCAACCTCTGTACTGCAATAATTAAAAGATTTGAGTTAGCTTTACACTACATTAGTGCCTCAGTGTAAAAGCATTTGGGCAATAACAGATATTGCTAGAACAGAGGTCTGCACAAAGCTCACATTGGAGACTGTTACATCGACATCTGCAATCTCAAGTAAATCCTCAAAACACATTTTATAGTAAAATGATGTCACATATAAGTTTATAGGGAGAAGAATACGGGGAAAAGCCCATATTTGGAATGAGAAAGATCTGACCTATTGTATATCACCCCCTCTCTCACTGGTGACCTTGGACAAGTCACTTAACCACTCTTTGACTCAGTTTCCTCCTTTGTAAAGTGGGCACAATATGCTACCTATCTCATAGATGCGTTATGAAGATTAATTTTTAAAAAATGTTTATAAAGTGCTAAACATCATGTCTGGCACAATGAGAAAGCCCTGGATACGGTCACCCTGAATAAATAAACATTCATACAGCCCCAAATATTATTCTGAAATTCTACTTGCCTATATCCTTCTTTCTTTCTTTTTTTTTTTTTTAATTGAAGTAGAGTTGATTTAAAATATCCTGTTAGGGGCTTCCCTGGTGGAGCAGTGGTTGAGAGTCCGCCTGCCGATGCAGGGGACACGGGTTCGTGCCCTGGTCCGGGAAGATCCCACATGCCGTGCAGCGGCGGGGCCCGTGAGCCCCGGCCGCTGAGCCTGCGCATCTGGAGCCTGTGCTCCGCAACGGGAGAGGCCCGCGTACCGCAAAAAAAAAAAAAAAAAAAAAAAAAAAAAAAAAAAAAAAAAAAAAAATTCTGTTAGTTTCAGGTGTACAAAACAGTGATTCAGTTTATATATATATATATTTTTTTTTTTTCAGATTCTTTTCCCTTATAGGTTATTACAAAACATTGAGTATAATTCCCCATGCTATACAGCTGGTCCTTGTTGGCAACCTATTTTATGTATAGTAGTGTGTATATGTTAATCCCATCCTCCTAATTTATCCCTCCTTGCCCCTTCCCCTTTGGTAACCATAAGTTTGTTTTCTTTGTCTGTGGGTCTATTTCTGTTTTGTAAATAAGTTCACTTGTATCTTTTTTTTTTCAGATTCCACATATAAGTGATATCATATGATATTTTTCTTTCTTTGTTTAACTTACCTCACTCAGTGTGATAATCTCTAGGTCTCCCCATGTTGCTGCAAATGGCATTATTTTATGGCTGAGTAATATTCCATTGTATACATGTACCACAACTTCTTTATCCATTCATCTGTTAATGGGCATTTAAGTTGCTTCCATGTCTTGGTTATTGTAAATAGTGCTGCAATGAACATTGGAATGCATGTATATTTTTGAATTAGAGTTTTCTGTGGATATATGCCCAAGAATGGGATTGCAGGATCATATGGTAACTCTATTTTTATTTTTTTAAGGAACCTCCATACTATTCTCCATAGTGGCTGCACCAATTTACATTCCCACCAACAGTGTAGAAGGGTTCCTTTTTCTCCAGACCTTCTCCAGAATTTATTATTTGTAGACTTTTTGTTGATGGCCATTCTGACTAGAGTGAGCTGATACATCATTGTAGTTTTGATTTGCATTTCTCTAATAATTAGCGATGTTGAACATTTTTTCTGATTAAGCTGTGTCTCTGTGTTCTTATCAGTTGTGAACAGAAGGGAGCATTGATGATAGCAGTGGTTCTTCAGGATAAAACTCTCAGTGGTGAATTCCTTCTGACAATGTGAAGCACATGAAGGAGGACTTTGGGGGAGAGTTGAGGAAACATGTCAAGCTGGCATTATTTTAAGAAGCAAGAACAACATGACTGGAAATTTTTACTCTTAGAATGCCAAATGTCTGTTTTATGCAGTAATTTGGGCTTAATATCCTTACCTGGACTTTCTGAAAAAAAAAATATATATAGTACTATATATAGGAGAGAAAGGTCTCTGTAGAGTTCCACATATTTTTAATACTTCTTTAAAAGTATTAAATACTTTTAAAGTACTTTTAGTACTTCTTTTAAAGTATTAAATACTTCTTTTGCAAGAGTATCTTGACTTTTTAAATGAAATTGTTGAAGTTGTGATTCCTTACTCTAATATTTGAGGCATATTTATGGTGAGGCTTTCTTTACTTACTAGTGAGACTCAAGTATATTTGTGCTCCTGGGATGAACGTTCTGATTGAATCCAAAGTTATTCTTAGAACTATAAATAATAAGTAACTTTAACAAAAATGTTCATAGAAATATAGATTGCTTATACAGGTTTTTGTTTCTAACTGGCAGATACTCACAGTTCAATATATATTTATGGAATAGTTATTAAGCATTTACTATGCACCAGGCATTTGGATTGGTGGTCTACTGGACCTTTCTATGACTTTTGTTCTATGACTACACTCTAATATATAAGTTCAATAAATGCAGATAGGTTACATGTCAATAGAAATTAAACTAGTATCATAATTAGATTCGATGCCATTTACTAACCTTGAGACTTTGGTCTGGTTGTAAATTCTCTAAATTGCAATATAGAAAAATATCTGTAAGTGTGGAGAGATTTTTCAATCTCAAAGTGTTGTAAGATTGATAAAAACAAAGCACAAACAAGAACAACAGAGAAACCAAGAACAGTAAACTACATTACGTAAGATTCCATTAACATGAAGTTCAAAAACAAGCAAAACTAATCTTTGGTGATATGTCAGAATAGTGGTTACCCTTGATATGGGGAGATACTGTAGGAAGAAGTATGATGTAGTCATATGATGGGTTGAAAATGTTCATTATCTTGAAATGGGTGGTAGTTACAAGTGTGTGTGTGTATGTGCATATAAAAATTCATCAATATATACATGTAAGATTTGTGTCCTTTATTTTCTCCCTCAATGTTAAATTGAATAGAGATAAGACTATACCTGTTTTCTCTGAGTAATGAATATTGTGTGAAACTTGGGCCTGTATCTTTGCTTTGTATTAAGTATTTGCATAGAGATAGGGACCAGTGTAAAATGAAAATACAATCCCCTTGTTCAAATATTATTAAGAATTTCATGATGGCAAGAACAGAACATTAAATCAAGTGTAGGAATCTTCTAAGCCCGGGCCCTAATGCATGCCCATGAGGTCAGTCCTGCACAGAGATAACACAGAAAGTATCTTCAAAATTGAGAAAGACTTTCTAAGATCAGGCATCTGCATGGTGTAAAATGAATGTTGGAAATTCCTGGTTTTTCTAGGAAAGCACAGCTTTGAGTTAAAAGCATTAATGTCTTGTTGGGCTGGATGACTAAGGCATGGTTCTACTCTATTGAAAAGGCAACAGGATAAATACTTATTATGGAAAATACACTAAAACTGAGATTACATAGAATGATTTAATTAAGAGGGGAAAATTTTTACATGAGGGTTATGAATAGAAAACATATGTTCTATTAAAATGAAATATTCGGGACTTCCCTGGTGGTCCAGTGGTTAAGACTCTGTGCTTCCAGTGCAAGGGGTGCAGGTTCAATCCCTGGTCTGGGACTAAGATCCCACATGTTACAGCCAAAAAAAAAAAAAAGAAAACACAGTCAGAAGGCACAAGATATGGAGTCTCCGAATATTAATACAAGAACATAGAGAAACCTTCAAAAGAGTGAGAATGAATAAAATATAATCTTATAAAATAGAATAAAATGAAATATTCAATGCTCTCCATGCCAGGGAAGAAACATTGAAATTGTACAGTGAGAATAAGCTAGAATAGCATGTGTATTGTGATAACTATTGTTTCCCTGATTGAGAATTTTTAATACTCTATTGTATTTCTATTACTTTAATCATTAAATATGTTGAAATTCTTTGGGAAATCCGTGCCTCCAAGGTGAAGTATTTGACATAAGACAGCAAGATTAAGAGATCATGGAAACAAAGTATAGGAAACATAAAGGGAAGCTGGGAGGCTTGGGAATGCCCAGGTAGCTGGTCTCTGACTTTGTTTCCTTACAAGAGTGAGAACCAACCAGCAGGTGTGATGATGCAGTCCCTGCCTTTCAGAAGCAGCATCTCCAGAGTCCAGAGGGTTCAGCATGCTGGAGGATGAGAGTCTACCTGAGCAGGAAAAAGTCACATTATTCTTGTTCTGTTTTGTTGTGGTTGTTGTTGTTTGCGGTACGCGAGCCTCTCACTGTTGTGGCCTCTCCTGTTGCGGAGCACAGGCTCCGGATGTGCAGGCTCACTGGCCATGGCTCTCGGGCCCAGCCGCTCCGCAGCATGTGGGATCTTCCCGGACCGGGGCACGAACCTGTGTCCCCTGCATCGGCAGGCGGACTCTCAACCACTGTGCCACCAGGGAAGCCCCACATTATTCTTAATGAGGCATTGCAACCTGGCTGTTCTCCGTTGGAATCCAAGTGAGGGAAGTTGTCTTATAGATGGCAAATAACTGTTAACTTTGAGAAATAAATCATAACAAAACTAAACTAATCGAATCAAAACTAAACTAAACTAACTGTTATTAGTTGCTTTGGATTCTTGAATGGCAGTTAATATTCCCCTTTATATCAATGCCTCTTTTTCCTGCACAGTTGATCAATAAGAACTTTTTGAAGATCCAGTAGCATAAAGCAAGCACACTATTAAAATTAAAATGTGATGACTCTGAGCTGCTTGGATACACAAGTGAATGTGGACCTTAAGGCTTTTAGTAAAACTTTTCTCTGTTCCTTAATGGATGCCTATGCTGACAATAAGTCTTTCAGTCAGCAAACATTTGTAACATGAACTTTCCAAGGAGTAAGAAAGCTGCTGACATAAAATGAAGCTTTATTTGTATGAACATTTGAATTTAGCCCCACCTGCATTGTACTGGCAATCACCTCCCTCAGTTATCTCTGGGTGTCCTAAGATGTGTGTCATATGTACTCACCTGCACTTCTGCCCTGGCCTCCTGCTGGTTGCCCACAGCTCCTGAGGCCACTTTGAAGTCTGTGCCTTATCGATGACCTTGGGGAAGGAGACACTGTGACACTGAAGATACCCTGGACAAGTGCCAAAAGGGAGAGTCATATGATACTAAGGAGAATGCAGAAGAGATGTGATCCAGGCAAGGGAGGAAGAAAAGTTTCCCCTAAGAAGTGACATTTGCACTGAGATCTAAAGGATATGTGGGAATTAACACATATCAGAACAGGAGGAGCAAAACCCTTTGGTGGGAGGGAGCTTGCTGTGGACAGGGGGAATATGTTAAAGAAAAAATGGGTGCTATAACGATAATGACAAAAAACAAAACAAAACAAAACCCCCTGAAATATCAGTGCCTTAACATAATACCTGTTTAGTCATTACTTACATAGTCCAAAATTGCAGCAGGGGGCACTGCATCACACAGTCATTCAGGAACCATGCCTGACTGATGTTCCACCATCTTCAGTGCTTGACCTTCAATGTCCATTTGTGCATTGACAGTCCAGTTGCAGAAGGGAAGAGAAAGAGCATGGAGGATAGTGTGGGGAGTTCCTGGGAGCCAGGTCTGGAAAGGGAATATAACCCTTCCACTCATATCTCAAGAATGTTGCCACAAAGTATGGTCAAACCCATGGAGGAACTGCAATTTTAAGAAAATAATTCAAAGTTCAGAAACTTTTCATAGATTATAACTGAGGCTATTAGAATCCAAGATTGTCTATCACTTGTGGCTGAGTGGAAATATACGCTTATCCCTTTACTCATTTACTCACTCTTTTATCCATTCATTCTTTGAACACTTCTCAGGTACCTATACTGTGCCATGCCAGTAGTCAATAAAGTGTATTTTCATGCAGAAATTAATAGGGTGAACAAGGTTCCAAAAAGAAACATCAAAAGGAAACACAGGGGCTTCCCTGGTGGCACAGTGGTTAAGAATCTGCCTGCCAATGCAGGGGACACAGGTTTGAGCCCTGGTCTGGGAAGGTCCCACATGCCGCGGAGCAGCTAAGCCCATGTGCCACAACTACTGAGCCTGCGCCCTAGAGCCAGTGAGCCACAACTGTTGAGCCCACGTGCTGCAACTACTGAAGCCCATGCGCCTAGAGCCTGTGCTCTGCAACAAGAGAAACCACTGTAATGAGAAGCCCGCACACCACAACAAAGAGTAGCCCCTGCTCACAGCAACTAGAGAAAGCCCGCACGCAACAACAAAGACCCAATGCAGTCAAAAATAAATTAAATTTTTAAAAAAAGGAAACATGGGAAAACTTTTTTAATTTCACATTTTTGGCAATCATTTAAGGAGAAAAATGTAACTGCTCATTGCTGCTTACTTTTTTTTTCTTTTTACATCTTTATTAGAATATAATTGCTTTACAATGGTGTGTTAGTTTCTGCTTTATAACAAAGTGAATCAGTTATACATATGTTCCCATATCTCTTCCCTCTTGCATCTCCCTCCCTCCCACCCTCCCTATCCCACCCCTCAGGGAGTTGATCTCCCTGTGCTATGTGGCTGCTTCCCACTAGCTATCTATTTTACATTTGGTAGTGTATATATGTCCATGCCACTCTCTCACTTTGTCACAGCTTACCCTTCCCCCTCCCCATATCCTCAAGTCCATTCTCTAGTAGGTCTGTGTCTTTATTCCTGTCTTACCCCTAGGTTCTTCATGACATTTTTTTTTCTTAGATTCCATATATATGTGTTAGCATACGGTATTTGTCTTTCTCTTTCTGACTTACTTCACTCTGTATGACAGACTCTAGGTCTATCCACCTCATTATAAATAGCTCAATTTTGTTTCTTTTTATGGCTGAGTAATATTCCATTGTATATATGTGCCACATCTTCTTTATCCATTCATCCGATGATGGACACTTAGGTTGTTTCCATCTCCGAGCTATTGTAAATAGAGCTGCAATGAACATTTTGGTACATGACTCTTTCTGAATTATGGTTTCCTCAGGGTATATGCCTAGTAGTGGGATTGCTGGGTCATATGGTAGTTCTATTTGTAGTTTTTTAAGGAACCTCCATACTGTTCTCGATAGTGGCTGAACCAATTCACATTCCCACCAGCACTGCAAGAGTGTTCCCTTTTCTCCACACCCTCCAGCATTTACTGTTTCTAGATTTTTTTAATGATGGCCATTCTGACCGGTGTGAGATGACATGTCATTGTAGTTTCGATTTGCATTTCTCTAATGATAAATAATGTTGAGCATTCTTTCATGTGTTTTTTGTCACTCTGTATATCTTCTTTGGAGAAATGTCTATTTAGGTCTTCTGCCCATTTTTGGATTGGGTTGTTTGTTTTTTGGTATTGAGCTGCATGAGCTGCTTGTAAATTTTGGAGATTAATCCTTTGTCCATTGATTTGTTTGCAGATATTTTCTCCCATTCTGAGGGTTGTCTTTTGGTCTTGTTTATGGTTTCCTTTGCTGTGCAAAAGATTTTAAGTTTCATTAGGTCCCATTTGATTATTTTTGTTTTTATTTCCATTTCTCTAGGAGGTGGGTCAAAAAGGATCTTGTTTTCCTATAAGAGTTTGATAGTTTCTGGCCTTACATTTAGGTCTTAAATACATTTTGGGCTTATTTTTGTGCATGGTGTTAGGGAGAGATCTAATCTCATACTTTTACATGTACCTGTCCAGTTTTCCCAGCACCACTTATTGAAGAGGCTGTCCTTTTTCCACTGTACATTGCTGCCTCCTTTATCAAAGATAAGGTGACCATATGTGCGTGGGTTTATCTCTGGGCTTTCTATCCTGTTCCATTGATCTATATTTCTGTTTTTGTGCCAGTACCATACTGTCTTGATTACTGTAGCTTTGTACTATAGTCTGAAGTCAGGGCACCTGATTCCTCCAGCTCCATTTTTCGTTCTCAAGATTGCTTTGGCTATTCAGGGTCTTTTGTGTTTCCATACAAATTGTGAAATTTTTTGTTCTAGTTCTGTGAAAAAGGCCAGTGGTAGTTTGATAGGGATTGCATTGAATCTGTAAATTGCTTTGGGTAGTAGAGTCATTTTCACAATGTTGATTCTTCCAATCCAAGAACATGGTATATCTCTCCTTCTTTTTGTATCATCTTTAATTTCTTTCATCAGTGTCTTATAATTTTCTGCATACAGGTCTTTTGTCTCCTTAGGTAGGTTTATTCCTAGATATTTTATTCTTTTTGTTGCAATGGTAAATGGGAGTGTTTTCTTGATTTCACTTTCAGATTTTTCATCATTAGTGTATAGGAATGCCAGAGATTTCTGTGCATTAATTTTGTATCCTGATACTTTACCAAATTCATTGATTACCTCTAGTATTTTTCTGGTAGCAACTTTAGGATTCTCTTATGTATAGTATCATGTCATCTGCAAACAGTGACAGCTTTACTTCTTCTTTTCCGATTTGAATTCCTTTTATTTCCTTTTCTTCTCTGATTGCTGTGGCTAAAACTTCCAAAACTATGTTGAATAAGAGTGGTGAGCATGGGCAACCTTGTCTTGTTCCTGATCTTAGTGGAAATGCTTTCAGTTTTTCACCATTGAGGATGATGTTGGCTGTGGGTTTGTCATATGTGGCCTTTATTATGCTGAGGAAAGTTCCCTCTATGCCTACTTTCTGTAGTGTTTTTATCATAAATGGGTGTTGAATTTTGTCGAAAGCTTTCTCTGCATTTATTGAGATGACCATATGTTTTTTCTCCTTCAATTTGTTAATATGGTGTATCACATTGATTGATTTGCATATATTGAAGAATCCTTGCATTCCTGGATAAACCCCAGTTGATCATGGTGTATGATCCTCTTAATGTGCTGTTGGATTCTGTTTGCTAGTATTTTGTTGAGGATTTTTGCATCTATGTTCATCAGTGATATTGGCCTGTAGTTTTCTTTCCTTGTGACATCCTTGTCTGGTTTTGGTATCAGGGTGATGGTGGCCTCATAGAATAAGTTTGGGAGTGTTCCTCCCTCTGCTATATTTTGGAAGAGTTTGAGAAGGATAGGTGTTAGCTTTTCTCTAAATGTTTGATAGAATTTGCCTGTGAAGCCATCTGGTTCTGGGCTTTTGTTTGTTGGAAGATTTTTAATCACAGTTTCAATTTCAGTGCTTGTGATTGGTCTGTTCATATTTTCTATTTCTTCCTGATTCAGTCTTGGCACATTGTGCATTTCTAAGAATTTGTCCATTTCTTCCAGGTTGTCCATTTTACTGGCATAGAGTTGCTTGTAGTAATCTCTCATGATCTTTTGTATTTCTGCAGTGTCAGTTGTTACTTCTCCTTTTTTATTTCTAATTCTACTGATTTGAGTCTTCTCCGTTTTTTTCTTGATGAGTCTGGCTAATGGTTTATCAATTTTGTTTATCTTCTTAAAGAAACAGCTTTTAGTTTTATTGATCTTTGCTATCGTTTCCTTCATTTCTTTTTCATTTATTTCTGATCTGATCTTTATGATTTCTTTCCTGCTGCTAACTTTGCGGGTTTTTTTCTTTCTCTAATTGCTTTAGGTGCAAGGTTAGGTTGTTTATTCGAGATGTTTCCTGTTTCTTAAGGCAGGATTGTATTGCAATAAACTTCCCTATTAGAACTGCTTTTGCTGCATCCCATAGGTTTTGGCTCGTTGTGTCTCCATTGTCATTTGTTTCTAGGTATTTTTTGATTTCCTCTTTGATTTTTTCAGTGATCACTTCGTTATTAAGTAGTGTATTGTTTAGCCTCCATGTGTTTGTATTTTTTACAGATATTTTCCTGTAATTGGTATCTAGTCTCATAGCATTGTGCTCGGAAAAGATACTTGATATGATTTCAATTTTCTTAAATTTACCAAGGCTTGACTTGTGACCCAAGATATGATCTATCCTGGAGAATGTTCCATGAGCCCTTGAGAAAAATATGTATTCTGTTGTTTTTGGATGGAATGTCCTATAAATATCAATTAAGTCCATCTTGTTTAATGTATCATTTAAAGCTTGTGTTTCCTTATTTATTTTCATTTTGGATGATCTGTCCATTGGTGAAAGTGGGGTGTTAAAGTCCCCTACTTGAATGTGTTACTGTCGATTTCCCCTTTTATGGCTGTTAGTATTCGCCTTAGGTATTGAGGTGCTCCTATGTTGGGTGCATAAATATTTACAATTGTTATATCTGCCTCTTGGATGGATACTTTGATCATTATGTAGTGTCCTTCTTTGTCTCTTCTAATAGTCTTTATTTTAAAGTCTATTTTGTCTGATATAAGAATTGCTACTCCAGCTTTCTTTTGGTTTCCATTTGCATGGAATATCTTTTTCCATCCCCTCACTTTCAGTCTGTATGTGTCTCTAGGTCTGAAGTGGGTATTTTGTAGATAGCATATATATGGGTCTTGTTTTTGTATCCATTCAGCCAGTCTGTGTCTTTTGGTGGGAGCATTTAATCCATGTACATTTAAGGTAATTATCGATATGTATGTTCCTATTCCCATTTTCTTAATTGTTTTGGGTTCGTTATTGTAGGTCTTTTCCTTCTCTTGTTTCTTGCCTAGAGAAGATCCTTTAGCATTTGTTGGGAAGCTTGTTTGGTGGTGATGAACTCTCTCAGCTTTTGCTTTTCTGTAAAGGTTTTAATTTCTCCATCAAATCTGAATGAGATCCTTGCTGGGTAGAGTAATCTTGGTTACAGGTTTTTCTCCTTCATCAGTTTAAATATGTCCTGCCAGTCCCTTCTGGATTGCAGAGGTTCTGCTGAAAGATCAGCTGTTAACCTTATGGGGATTCCCTTGTGTGTTATTTGTTGTTTTTCCCTTGCTGCTTTTAATATGCTTTCTTTGTATTTAGTTTTTGACAGTTTGATTAATATGTGTCTTAGCGTACTTCTCCTTGAATTTATCCTGTATGGGACTCTCTGTGCTTCCTGGACTTGATTAACGATTTCCTTTCCCATATTAGGGAAGTTTTCAACTATAATCTCTTCAAATATTTTCTCAGTCCCTTTCTTTTTCTCTTCTTCTTCTGGAACCCCTATAATTCGAATGTTGGTGCGTTTAATGTTGTCCCAGAGGTCTCTGAGACTGTCCTCAGTTCTTTTCATTCTTTTTTCTTTATTCTGCTCTGCAGTAGTTATTTCCACTATTTTATCTTCCAGGTCACTTATCCGTTCTTCTGCCTCATTTATTCTGCTATTGATCCCATCTAGAGTATTTTTCATTTCATTTATTGTGTTGTTCATCATTGTCTGTTTCATCTTTATTTCTTCTAGGTCCTTGTTAACTGCTTCTTGCATTTTGTCCATTCTATTTCCAAGATTTTGGATCATCTTTACTATCATTATTCTGAACTCTTTTTCAGGTAGACTGCCTATTTCCTCTTCATTTGTTAGGTCTGGTGGGTTTTTATCTTGCTCCTTCATCTGCTGTGTGTTTTTCTGTCTTCTCATTTTGCTTATCTTACTGTGATTGGGTTCACCTTTTTGCAGGCTGCAAGTTCGTAGCTCCCGTTGTTTTTGATGTCTGTCTCCAGTGGCTAAGGTTGGTTCAGTGGGTTGTGTAGGCTTCCTGGTGGAGGGGACTAGTGGCTGTGTTGTGGTGTATGAGGCTAGATCTTGTCTCTCTAGTGGGCAGGTCCACGTCTGGTGGTGTGTTTTGGGGTGTCTGTGGACTTATTATGATTTTAGGCAGCCTCTCTGCTAGTGGGTGGGGTTGTGTTCCTGTTTTGCTATATGGTTGGCATAGGTTGTCCAGCACTGTAGCTTGCTGGTCGTTGAGTGAGGCTGGGTGTTGGTGTTGAGATGGAGATCTCTGGGAGATTTTCACCATTTGATATTACGTGGAGCTGGGAGTTCTCTTGTGAACGAGGGTCCTGAAGTTGGCTCTCCCACCTCAGAGGCACAGCACTGACTCCTGGCTCCAGCACCAAGAGGCTTTCATGCACACGGCTCAGAATAAAAGGGAGAAAAAGTAGAAAGAAAGAAAGAAAGAAAGAGGATAAAATAAAATAAAATAAAGTAAGATAAAATAAAATAAAGTTATTAAAATAGAAAATAATTATTAGGAAAAAAAATTTTTAAGTAAAAAAAAAAAAAAGGACGGATAGAACCCTAGGACAAATGGTGAAAGCAAAGCCATACAGACAAAATCTCACACAGAAGCATACACATACACACTCACAAAAAGAGGAAAAGGGGAAAAAAAATCTTGCTCTCAAAGGGCACCTCAATTTGGGATGATTCGTTGTCCATTCATATATTCCACAGATGCAGGGTACATCAAGTTGATTGTGGAGGTTTAATCCGCTGCTCCTGAGGCTGCTGGGCGAGATTTCCCTTTCTCTTCTTTGTTAGCACACCTCCCGGGGCTCAGCTTTGGATTTGGCCCTGCCACTGCATGTAGGTCGCCGGAGGTCGTTCTTCGCTCGGACAGGACGGGGTTAAAGGAGCTGCTGATTCAGGACCTCTGGCTCACTCAGGCCCGGGGGGAGGGAGGGGCACGGAGTGCAGGGCGGGCCTGTGGCGGCAGAGGCCGGCGTGACGTTGCGCCGGCGTGACGTTGCACCACCCCGAGCCGCGCCATGCGTTCTCCCGGGGAAGTTGTCCCTGGATCCCGGGACCCCGGCAGTGGCGGGCTGCACAGGCTCCCCGGAAGGGAGGTGTGGATAGTGACCTGTGCTCGCACACAGGCTTCTTGGTGGCGGCAGCAGCAGCCTTAGCGTCCCATGCCCGTCTCTGGGGTCCGCGCTTTTAGCCGCGGCTCGCGCCTGTCTCTGGAGCTCCTTTAAGCAGCGCTCTGAATCCCCTCTCCTCGCGCACCAGGAAACAGGTAAGAAAAAGTTTCTTGCCTCTTCTGCAGCTCCAGACTTTTCCCCGGACTCCTTCTGGGCTAGCCATGGTGCACTAATCCCTTCAGCCTGTGTTCGCGCCGCCAGTCCTCTCCCTGCGCTCCGACCGAAGCCCGAGGCTCAGCTCCCAGCCCCGCCCGTCCCGGCGGGTGAGCAGAGAGGCCTCTCGGGCTGGTGAGTGCCGGTCGGCACCGATCCTCTGTGCGGGAATCTCTCTGCTTTGCCCTCCGCACCCCTGTTGCTGTGCTGTCCTTTGCGGCTCCGAAGCTTCCCCGCTCCGCCACCCGCAGTCTCCCCCCACCCTCCCAGTGAAGGGGCTTCTAGTGTTTGGAAACCTTTCCGCCTTCACAGCTCCCCCCCACTGGTGCAGGTCCCATCCCTATTCTTTTGTCTCTGTTTATTCTTTTTTCTTTAGCCCTACCCAGGTACCTGGGGAGTTTCTTGCCTTTTGGGAGGTCTGAGGTCTTCTGCCAGCATTCAGTAGGTGTTCTGTAGTAGTTGTTCCACGTGTAGATGTATTTCTGATGTATCTGTGGGAAGGAAGGTGATCTCCGCATCTTACTCTTGCACCATCTTCCCCCTCAGCCGGTGCTTAAATTCTTATCAGTATAGAACAGGTAGAATTAGGGAGAGAGTTTTGTTTTTTAATTTTTAAAAAATTTTAGTAGATCTTTATTGGAGTATCAGTGCTTCACAATACCTTGTTAGTTTCTGTTGCATAGCAAAGCGAATCAGCCATATGCATACACATGTCCCCATATCCCCTCTCTCTTGAGCCTTCCTCCCACCCCTCTAGGTCATCACAAACCGCTAAGCCGATCTCCCTGTGCTATGCAGCTGCTTCCCACCAGCCAACTATTTTACATTCGGTAGTGTATATATGTCGATGCTACTCTCACTTCGCCCCAGCTTTGCCCTCTCACCCCATGTCATCAAGTCCATTCTCTATGTCTACCTCTTTATTTCTCCCCTGCAACTAGGTTCATCAGTACCTTTTTTTTTTTTAGATTCCATATATATGTGTTAGCATACAGTATTTGTTTTTCTCTTTCTGACTTACTTCACTCTGCATGACAGACTCTAAGTCCATCCACCTCACTACATATGACTCAATTTTGTTTCTTTTTATGGCTGAGTAATATTCCATTGTATATATGTGCCACATCTTCTTTATCCATTGATCTGTCGATGGACATTTAGGTTGGTTCCATATCCTGGCTATTGTACATAGTGCTGCAGTTTTAAAGTAGGGAGTTCATTATTTTTCTTGAAAGAAACAACTGATAAACTAAAATTTGTAAAATTGTCTTTAGTACAATTCTTTTGTTCCATTCTTTCAAGTTTCTCTGTGCTACTAGATGTCCCAGGCATACTGTACATAAACTACCCATTTTATGCCTTGAAAAGCTCAGGAGTTTGAGTTGCTTCACTAATTGCCAAGGAAGATGTTAAGAAATATGTAATAACTTTGGCATTCCCCTCTTGTAGTTTTAAAATAAAAATTTAAATTGCAATATGTGATCAATACTGAATGACTACCAGAGAGGGATTTGCAGATTCACAAATTACCCAAACAGAGGGAAATGTGAGATTTTTTTCCATATTCTCAACTGTTTGGAGTCAGTTGGCTGATAAAACATTTTTCTAAGCATGAGCAGGCCCCTATTTAAACACCATGCTGACCATCTAATAAATCCGTTAGCTTAGTTTACATTCACATTTGAAGAATTTGTTTTACATTCTTCTTGGCTCAGCTGTGACACATAAAGATACCTTTAAAAAGAATGTGAGTAATTAAAGCAACAAGCAATTAACTAATTGATTCTTAAGAAATAGTTTACCTGACACCAATAGCATAATTGCAGCCATTTTGTGGAGCAGCCTAGGCTATGATCATTTATGGGTCTTTATTGTTACTCTTTTGTAACAAACAACTAGAGAAAAAAAATTTGCAAAAGCAAATTTTCACTGGTACTTTGAACTTTTTTACCCCAAGTTGTTATATCTTACCTGTGTCCCTTTTCATGTTCCACCTACCTGCAATCCTCCCATGTCAACTAACAGATTATCCATTACTTACTGTGAGAAATCTTCCCTTACCACCTTTTCTGCCTTTCAAGAGTCCATTTGGACACTTGTTATGGGCTTCTATACCTCCCATTCTGCCACTTATCATAGCCAGGACCAGTTAAATAATTTACATGCCTATTGAAAAATGAAAATGCAGAACCCATGTTAAAAAAGTATTAAGACTCTAAAAATGGCAACATTGGAGCATTAAATTAAGCCTGGAGGCCTAATGAGCGTGGGGCCCTGTACAAATGCAAAGATTGCTTGCCCATGAAGCTGGCCCAGGTCACAGTCCTATCACGTGATTTCTGTGCTATTTCCCTACAAAACTACAGTTGTACAAATCAAGAACCATGTGTAACTTGTTCTCCGTATTGCCCCCAGTAACGAGTGCTGACCGTGGTAGCATTAACTGTCATGATCTATAAGGCATTATGTAACCTGGACTCTTCAGCTTCTGTGATTACATCACCTCCCTCTCTCTAGCCCACTATCCTGGAGCCACACATGCCTTCCTGAATATTCACTGTTTACCTCTGTCTCAGGGCCTTTGCATGTGCTTTGCTCTTCCCCAACAGAATCATAGGTTTCTGCAAATCTTGTAGGTCTTTATTTGAATGTTTCTTCCTTGGAGAGATCTTCTCTGGCCACTACTAGCTCAAGTAGCCTTAGTTTATATTCTAGCACTGACTAATATTTGAATTTATGTATGTTGGATTTCTACTTTCTGTCTCCTGTCTCTAAAATGTAAGATATATCAGGGCAAGGACTTAGTCTCTCTTGATTTACCCTATATCCTCAGAAGGAAAATAAGATATAATGCCTGATACCTACTAAGCGTACAAATGAATGAACAAATGAACAGTTCTAAAACTTCTTGCCTAATCTTATTTATTTGACAAAAAAAATTAAGAATAAAAACTGTTTTTCTGTCCCCAAATGTAAGGGGTCCACAAACTACAACCCAACAGCCAAATCCAACCCACCTGGTTTGGGTAAATAAAAATTCACTGGAACATAACTGTGCCCATTCATTTCTGTCATATCAATGTCTCTTTTTGTGAAACAATGGCAGATCTGAATAGTTGCAACAGAGACCTTATGGTCTACGAAGCCTGTTTACTCTCTGGCTTTTAGGGAAAATGTTTGCCAACCTCTGGCACAGAGCACATACCACTTGAGAATGTAAGAACAAATCATCTGTCAAACAAAATCAGTTCAGAGTCATCTGCATTAACAAAACAAACAAGCAGAACATAAACCAACTGTGAAAAGCCATTTAATTTTCTTCTTAAAGAATTCTCACATGTATCTGCCTTTAAATGAACACCAGCTCAATCTGAGTCTGTTCAATGAATATGATGAATCAACTGGATGCTGTAGCTAATGGTTATTTAAGAATGGAAAGGGCAGGAGAGGGGAAAGAAAACAGTAAAAAAGAAAAGACAAGACAGAAAAAAGATAAAGCTGTGCAAAGAGCAAGAAAGATGGAGACTGAAAGGACATTAAAAGAAGAGCAGAGAGGAAGACAGTTTAGTAGTTCCTCAAAAAGTTGAATATAGAATTACCATATGATCCAGTAATTCCTCTCCTAGGTATATACCCAAAAGAACTGACAGCAAGAACTCAGGTACTTGTACACCAATGTTCATAGCAACAGTCTTCACAATAGCCCTAAAGGGGGGGAAAAAACCAAATGTCTTTCAGTAGATGAGTGGATAAACAAAATGTGGTATATACACACAATGGAATAAAATTCTGATACATATTACATGGATGAACCTTGAGTTGTATTTTGGGATGATGAAAAATTTCTAGAAATAGGTCACGGTGATGGTTACACAACATTGTGAATGTACTTAATGCCATTGAACTATACACGTAAAAATGGTTACAATGGTAAGTTTTATGTCATATATATTTCACCACAATAAAAAATTCTTAAAAAAGAAGGACAGAGATTGGCCACAGAGATCCCAGGCTCCTCTATGTCATGAAAGCCATGGACAATTCTAGCAAAAAGGTACGGAGCCTGAGACAACGGCTTATGGTCACATTTTTGTGGAAGGTAGGACTGGTGAGTGATGAAATTGGATGTTTAGCTGCGAAGATTTCTAAGTGAAGTGCTGAAGAAGTGGTTTGGTTCCTCTTGACTGCTTATAATAAAATGCAAGATGAGAGAAATAAATTGAAGACAGAATTGTCAGGTAGAAAGGAACGAGAACTTAAAGATCTGGAAAACTCACAGCCTGTCCATATTACAAAAAAATGAGAAAGCGTGTTCAGAAGACAAGACCCAAGGTGTGGAAGACTTACCATTCGATAAGGAGGTTCATGTGGGTGTGAACTGAAGGGGAGGGAGATGGAACCTGAGAAGGAAAGCTGTGAGTATGTGCTATCCTTCAAGGAAAGGGAAGAAGGACCCTTAAGGCAATCCAGAGATCGTCATGGCCATAGCCTAGGTTTCAACGGGTCAGACAGGCTGCATCAGAAGTGCTTGGGGAAGGGCCACTCAGAGCTATGGGGCACCATCCCCACCAGGCAGAGAGCTGCGGCGTGGCAGCATCCTTCCAAGTTGCGAGGACGGTATTGCCATCCCCCTGAGTCTAGAAGGTAGAGCATAGAGCCAAAGAAGATTACTTTCCAACCTTAAGATCTCTGGAGTTTTAGACTTTCTTGGGACCTGTCTTTCCTATTTCCTTTTTGCTTTCCTGTTTCTCTCTTTTGAAATGGGATCTCTATCCTACGCCCATCATTGCATTTTGGGAGCATATAACTTGTTTGATTTCACAGGCTCACAACTGGAGAGGAATTTTACCTGAGATTAATTGTACCTGGAGTCTCACCATATCTGATTTAGATGATACTTAGATAAAACTGTGGACTTTACACTTAGGGTTGATGCTGGAACAAGTTAAGATTTGGGGACTATTAGGATGGAATGAATGTATCTTACATGCGATAAGGACATGGGTTTTGGGGGTATGGGTTACAAACATTAGATCCACAACATTTCACCAGAATGCTCTGGATTATATGTTTGTATCTCCCCACAAATTCATATGTTGAAGCGCTAATGTGATGGTATTTGAGGTGGAACTTTTGGGAGGTAATTAGGTCAAGAGGGTGGAGGCCCCATGGTGGAATTAGTGTCCTTATAAGAGAGGAAGAGAACTAGCCCTTTCTCTCTCTTTGCGATATGAGAAAATGAGAAGACCACCATTGCAAACCAGAAAGAGAGCCTTCACCAGGAAACCAACAATACTGGCACCTTGATTTTGGACTTCCAGTCTCTTGAACTATGAGAAAGAAATTTTTGTTGTTTATGACACCCAGGGTATGTTATTTTGTTATAGCAGCCTGAACAGACTAAGACAAGAGTCAACCGGAGACTGAATAAGATGAGAGCTGTCACTAATAAAATGGGTGTAATTAGGCTCAGTGTTAATTTTTTTTGATACTATAATTTTAAGTTACATTAACAGAACATAAAGGTATGTAAGACTCTAACCATTTAATTTATGCTCACAAATTACTATCATTTTCCTCAACGGGGAAGAAAAACACAGTTTATCTTAGAATGTTTCTAAAATCAGGATATGATTTATAATTAATCTGTACATTCAATAGAGTGTTTTTCTCAGAAGAGAAAAAAGTTGAGACTAAACCGATGATGTGAACAAAATTGATGTCATCGTAGAATTAAAGCAATATAACATTTTGATGAAACTATTTACCTGTAAGAAAATGCTGACATTACCCTACACTCCTGAACTGTAATAAATTTTCCCTCTGAGTATAATTGGATGGCTGCTTGTAAGTTATAAGTCTAGAGGAAAGGATTCAAAATCAATTCATGTCCTTAAGAATAATATAAAACAATGTGAAATGGATGAATAGGAGGAAGAGTTATAATTAAGATCTCTATACGGAAGATAAAAATTAATCATATGTTGAGGTTATGTCATTCTAGCAAGAAAAATAATCATAATAGTAACACAAATAAGATTTCTACCATTCATTGTATTTCTGCTGTGTGCCAGGCTGTGTATGCTCTGCTTTACAAATGTCCAAATAGTTAAGGAGGAGGGTATAAAGGAACTGACAAATCAGGAATAAAAACATTGCTTCCTTTTAAGTACTTTAAGCCATATTATTTGAGACTAACCCTGCCACCCTTAAATTGGTTTCATCCCTCATTTAAGAGCCTAAACTGATCTCTGGAAAAATCTGTCTCATCCATGAGGGATTGTTCATCTTCCAAGAGTGATACAGCTGTGTTTCATTACTGGGCACTGGCCATGGTAAATCTGGATCCCTGGTCTTCATTTCCTAGTTAACTAGCATTCTGTTGTCACACGTGTGACCACCATCTTTCAGCACTAGGGAACATCTCCCTGACATGCTCAGAATGGGATTACTTGGTACGAGTATAACAAATTGGCCTATGGCAGCACCCAGTATGTGGTTTCCTTGTAGCTTAAAAAGCTTCAGAAGACCTATGTCCACCTTCTATCATTAAGCTGTATGTGGTTGATCATTTATGAATTCTTTCCAGGCTTTCTATATAGCAGCATAAGATCCCAGTCTCATATTCCTTTAAAATATCATGTGCACCTTATCAGACATTTTAACATTCAATAAACATGATTTTTTCTTGCTCTGCTGTCAAATACACAAAACTCTCAGATGAGGTGACTAAGAATGCCAGATAAGTAATGTGTTATTTTTACCCGCATGTTTGTGCATGCTCTCAAATTCTGTCTTTGTTCAGAATATCTCTGTGCTTACTGCAAACAATTTTCTTTTGAACCATTTTGCTTCTTACTGTAATAAATGACAGAGAAATTGAATGCATAGAGGGATTGATCGGAAAAATGATACTAGCAGATTGAATTTCAGGGTAATGCTATTATTTTTGAAAGCCACAATTCTCTGATTTACTAGGGTTTGCCTTTCTTTCCCT
>NW_006791661.1:708041-710897 GCF_000442215.2 Lipotes vexillifer
CTTTCCCTATCCAGGGAAGGATTACTGCTGACAAATTGTAACTCCTTTTCAAAATATTTACTTTTTTCTTTCAAGGTTTCCCTATGAAAACTTTGAAACACACAAATAAATGCTGTGAGGAAAGAGTACCAGAGCAGCTGTGCCATCTAAATGTAATTACATATTTAATTTGCATGGGACTTGGTAGGTGGAAGACTATGTAAATAGATTCTCATCTCCATCGGCCATTAGGATTTCTTTTTTCTGGTCTTTTTTTTTAAGGAGAGCAAATAAGGTACGATTGTCCCTAGGTTTACTTTTAAAGCCTGTGTAGTTTAGGATGTTGGTTGTAACTATTTGCTAACCTTTCTCTTTTGGTTACTGTTCATCTTTCCTTGAATCTCTAGCACCTGCTCCCATGCCTGGAACATAGGAATTCCTACCCACCCCCAAGTCCCCTAAACAAGAAACAAGGAGAAATTGCACTTAGTTTAATATGGTAAGATGGAGGTTGCACAGGCCACATTCTGTTAGGCAGTGCCTTCCTATAGACCTGAGGTCATGTTTCCAGTATGGCTAAAGGGCTAAAGCGAGATTAGCTCCATGGTTTCGATAGTTTGTTAAAGGACAGGGCACGCGGTCTGTGGTTGACAGGCCCCAAGATTGTTTAGTAGATAGTACTTAGTAAAAGAAACAACAGCAATATAACTGATTAAAAGTACTAAGAAAAAGCCAAAAGCCCTCTCTCTGTTGTGTCCTCTTTCTGGGAGAACTGCAGTTTTAGAAGGAGCAAGGTTAATATCGAGAAGTGTGAAATGGTCAAAGCCGGTAACACTGACAAGGAAATTTTGAAATCTTTGACACTCTCTTCTCATATTTCTTAACAATCATGTTTCTTCACAAAGATCACATTCGACTTTTTTCTTCTTCTTCAATGTTTAGCAGTAGGAATGAACTTGAACTACAAGGTTGTAGATACTCAGGCACATCAATGGTTTGGTGATGAACATGTTTGAATCGTCATTGGTGTTGCTCAGGGCATAAAATGCAAAAAGAAATGCAAATTTTAGAAATAAAATGAAGGGGAAAGTGAAATTCCAGAATTTCGTGTTTCACTAGACCTCTGGCATTTGAATGAACCTTTTATAAACCTAAATAAGGACTTCTGTAAACATAATCTTTCCCTCTCAAGTGGTAAAAAATAATTAACCAAAGAGAATAGGAGAGCTGAATTGATTCGCTTTCAGGAGCATTTTCATTTTACATGGCAAGTATTTGTTTGTTTTGCTTTCCTATATGCCTATCAGATGACAACCTCATGTTGAAGAAAGTGCTATCCTTAGTGAATTATCATTGGGCTTTTAAAACATAAGTAGGTTTTGTACACACTATGAAAAGCATTTTTGTATCACTAATGGACATGAACTGCTGCTAGCAATAATATATTTTGTTCTTCAAAATATTGATTGATAATAGGTGGAATCTTAAGCAAACAAATATTATATTTCATTGACATTACATTTGGTGCTGTAA
The DNA here is from genome assembly GCF_000442215.2 of Lipotes vexillifer. NCBI lineage: Eukaryota > Metazoa > Chordata > Mammalia > Artiodactyla > Lipotidae > Lipotes > Lipotes vexillifer. The sequence goes on from NW_006791661.1 coordinate 709,554, forward strand.
GCTCCTTTCTGTTGAAGTGTAAAAGGGACCAGGAAGCTGGATGTACATTTCAAAAAGGCATATGGGGCTTCCCTGGTGGCGCAGTGGTTGGGAGTCCGCCTGCCGATGCAGGGGACACGGGTTCGTGTCCCGGTCCGGGAAGATCCCACATGCCGCAGAGCGGGTAGGCCCGTGAGCCATGGCTGCTGAGCCTGCGCGTCCGGAGCCTGTGCTCCGCAACGGGAGAGGCCACAACAGTGAGAGGCCCGTGTACTGCAAAAAAAAAAAAAAAAAAAAAAAAAAGGCATATGGATGGAATTGTGAAATGGGATGGTGGGGAGGGAGTGATACCTTTGAAAGCTTGGTCCTCATCATTACATTAAATAATTCATTTTACATGTATTCACTATCTAATAATCATGATACTGACAGCAATTATTTATGAAACACTTGACGTGTATCAGGTACAATCCTATGTGTTTGATATTTGTTTTCCTTTACTCTTTACAATAGTGCTACAACATAAATAGTTTTCTCCTCATTTTATTGAAGAGGAAATTGATTAGGGAACTTAACAATTTTGCCCAAATATGCAGAGTGTAGGGTTTTATCCAGATTCAAATCTAAGTCTTTCTAAGTCTAAAGCTGGCTCCTCAGCATGGCCCATTCTGCCTCTCCAAACTTTTCTTGAGGGTCTGCTATGCGCTCAGTTTCTTTCCAGATTCTAGGGACGAAGTGGTGAAGAGGTGTGACTCCTACTTTTAGAGATATTCCTCTTAGTTAGATCTTAAATAGATTAGTAATTAATCCATTACCACAGTGATTAATGCTGTGAAGGAAAAGTCCAGGCTGATAGTGTGGGCAGGGGGATGGCACTCAAAAGAGACAGAAGGAAGTCCTAACATACATATGAAGGGATGATCGTTACAGATGTCAGGAACCTTTTTTTAACTTAATTTCAAAAATCATCAATTCAAAATATTCTTTCAATAATGTGTGTTTAATTTGCTGAAGACTGAATTGAATTTCTTAGCAGTTCTCTATAGATAATATAGTCATTTTTTAGAAACCATAACATAAGAAATGTTAAATATATTATTATTATTTTCACCTTCAACATATTTTCATGCCAATTGAGAAGGAAAAAGAAGCCATACTTTGATTCAGTGTCTTATTTGAGTCAAGTGCTTGTTTGGGACCTCCGGCTTGCTGCTGTGGATTTAGCAGTTTAAGTGAGTAAAAGCAGGATAAGTTAGTCAAGAGGTTTTTACTTTAAAGATTTGCTTTTCCCCTGCTGATTTTTTTCTTCAACAGAAAACTGTCCCCTTTTATAAACCTGCGTCTATAAGGCAATTGCAGCAGGAA
>NW_006791661.1:710937-748386 GCF_000442215.2 Lipotes vexillifer
AGCAGGAATTCTTTGGAACAGTGTTGTCACCACTCAAAACTCATCATGAAGATAAGCAGCTGGCAAAACTGTTAAATATGACAAGTCTTTCCTCCATCTAGAGAGGTAATATTTCCTGGCTGCTAACCAAGTGCCAGGTGCTACATGATTTGTAAAGGTTTTCTCATTTTACTATGACACCAACCTGATGAACCAGAACTGGTGCCAATGACTATTGTTGATACTGTTAGACCCATTTGACAAATGAGAACACTGAGGCTCAGAAGAATTAAGTGAAATTCTCAAAGTCAAAGGCTAGTATGGTGCCTAGTCAGGTCTCACTTCTGGGACTGTTGGCTGCAGAGCCTATCTCGTTCCACCCTAGCCAGGAGGTTATTCTGTGCGAGCTGTCATTCTGTCTCAGGCCAATTGGAGTAGGAGCAGTATGTTGTCAGGATTATCAAGCATAGAGTGAATGATCTGCAGGCAGAGCTATAAACTTGTTGAAGAAGGAAATGCTAGAGAAAGAGTAAGGAAGATCTACCTGCCCAAATGCCAGAGTCTTCAGGTTGCTGTAAAAGGCTGACCTGCAGACAATGTGTTCCTGAAAAATGATGCTCCTTTGTTCTTTTGAGTAATCAAAGTCCTGTTACATTTCTCACTTAGTTTCCTCTGTCCCGAGCAGGGGACAAGCACACATATTTAAAGAAAATAAAAATGCATCTCAATAAAGTAGGTAGACATCTTCTCAGTGAGGATGAATGCTCGGGTCTTACTCTTAGAGGTTATACCCTTTGCAACTTGCAACAGTCTCTTGGATGTTCCTTTGCCCTTAATAAATAGCAGTGATCTTATTATATATTTATTACTTCTGCCATTAGAAGGTCCATTTGAATTCTACTGTCTGTAGTCACACATGGTTAGCTTCCTTGGAATTTCATATTTGCTTAGTTTGGAATGAGAAACTGAAATGTTTATATAAATAAACATATAAAATCACTGTTTGAAAAATAAATATCATGCTATGGTTGAGGATTGTCAGAAATGGACCATGTAAATGATAACTCTGACATTTATTGGCTTCAGCTAAGCTATCCCTTAGAGGTGTAACAAAAGCAATGAATTGCTTATTGCCATATTTCCCTGAAGAAAATGAAACAAGAAAATACCTATGTTGCCTTAAGCCAAACATACTGAGTCAAGAAAAAAAAAAATTAAAAGCATGCTACCATAAAATATGATGCTTGGTGGCTGTTTTTTCCAAAACCTGAGTTGGGCTATTTAAAAACATGGGTTGAGGGCCTCCCTGGTGGCGCAGTGGTTGGGAGTCCGCCTGCCGATGCAGGGGATACGGGTTCGTGCCCCGGTCCGGGAGGATCCCACATGCCGCGGAGCCATGGCCGCTGAGCTTGCGCGTCTGGCAAGGGGAGAGGCCACGACAGTGAGAGGCCCACGTATTGCAAAAAAAAAAACAAACATGGGTTGAGAAAGGCAGGAAGGAAAAATTGCATGTTTCATCTAAGTGCATAATGTGGTGCTGGTTTGAATATTATCTAAATCTTGCTTTAATAAGTGAATTTTTAAAGAAGATTAGGAATTTTGAACTAATTTCATTGCAAGATGCTTGATAAAGTGATATGTGTTCTTAAGGAGAATTTATTTCATCTGCCTTCTCTCTTCTTTACCTCTACCTTGGGCCCGCTACCCACTTCCCCAGAGTATACGGACATTAAAAATCCGCCGATAGGGCTTCCCTGGTGGTGCAGTGGTTGAGAGTCCGCCTACCGATGCACGGGACACGGTTTCGTGCCCCGGTCCAGGAGGATCCCACATGCCGCGCAGCGGCTGGGCCCGTGAGCCATGGCCGCTGGGCCTGCGCGTCCGGAGCCTGTGCTCCGCAACGGGAGGGGCCGCGGCAATGAGAGGCCCACGTACCGCAAAAAAAAAAAAAAAAAAAAAAAAAAAAAAAAACTGACCCCTTATAACATTGTGGGTGGTAAATAAAATAATTGCTTTCAGTACATTTTGAAAGGCAAACTGCTATAGTGCTATTAATTAGGAAAGAGCAAACACACACAGAGATGTTAATTTTATCAAAATGAATAACTACAAAATGAATGCTAATAGTACCAACTGGTAGAATGACTGCTATATCTCAACTGGCGGAAAAAAAAAAAAAAAAAAAATCACTGACTCCTTATCACATTGTGGCTGTCATCTTTAGGATAATAAAAGTTTGGAGCAGAAACTTCTTAAAAGAGTAAGAATAGCAGAGAGAAAGGAAAGAGGGGATAAATATTTTTCAAAAGGTATTAAGGTTATACTTGATAAAGTGGACATGTGAGCAGGAAAGCAAATTAGAGGTAGATTGTTATTCATTTGGAAATAAGAATTAGGCTATTTTTGTTTGAAACCAAGAAGAGAAGGCATCTCTTAGTATTCTAGACAACAGAGAAAAACTGTGTTTTGAGCCTGCATTGAAAGATGTTCTGAGCTTTGAACAATTAGCAGTGTAGTTAAAGGATCAGAACTAAAGAAGACATGAAGAAAAGTGACAAAGAGTTTGTGTTCATCCAGTAGAAATTATTCTTTATGATGATGCTTCTCATTGCTGTCTGCTGGTGTTGCAGATGGCTAGTGTGGCCCCACTTGCCATTTGTGGAAATGAATGAAAAAAGGAACTCTCAGATAAAGAAAATGAACTGGAAGTATTTTGCTCTGCAGGATTAGTTGGGAAGGTCCATGATGTTGTTCATGATAACGATTACTTACCTTTTACTCAAGATTTGACAAGCTTTCACATTTGCAGAAACGTTTAAGTTGTGTATTTCTATCCCCTTTTCACTGATAAGTAAACTGAGGCAGGCAAAAGCATGAAGCTATGAATCAGGGAGGAAAAGTAAAAGAAGAAAAGCCAGGTAAATATTCAAGGGAAAATGTAAAGACTTTTCCTGGAGCCCAGAAATCTGTGTGACTTACTGAGAAAAACAAACGTTTCCTTAAAATGAAAGTCTGAGTCACAGGAAGATGAAGTTCTCTCTGAAATCTGAGTACAATTTGAATTTTAGAGAAAACCAAACATTGTTTTAAAAGTCCAAATCAAGAGTGATGTGTACTCTGAGTTACACAAGATTTATGTTTCTAGACATTATACCAAATGAAAACAATTTTTTGCAACTCTTGGCAATTTTGTGTATAATAAAATTGCATTTTCCTATTTGGATGTGCTTACCTAGTACCACCTGGTGGCAGCTAAAAATATTTCAGGAAAGGAGAAGACAACATTTTCAGTTTCTCAAATTCCAGCTTCAGTCTCAGGAAGGAGATGTCAAGCCCTGGAAATATTATTGGTGGGGTCATGTGTGCTAGGTGGTTTTAACTCAGTGGAGAGCTTAGCGCTGAAATCTCTTGTCGTGTTGCCAGTGCCAAGAATCACCCCACTATTTATAAGGAGAGTATTTTCTGGTGAATTTTCCTCAGCTATAATTGGTAAATGTTTATTTCTTCATTCCCTTTCTCCCTGATTCCAGGCATTGATGCAAAAGACAGCTGACTAGCAGTAGGAAATGCCAAGTGAATGGTCACTGCAAAGAACCAGCCAAAGTGGAATATACAAAGGTGTCAAACTTATCACCTTGGCCTCATTAGTATCAGGTTACAGCTAACTGTGCTAGCAAACACTTTTCAGTTTCTCCCCCATCATTATGTAACAATGACTTTCTTTTCATTACTGATTTAAATTGGTTTTTTAGATACAGTCCCCTGAAAATTTCTTATCTTCCTTGAGGCACTCTCCTATAAAACATTTATTCAACTAATATCGGTTGAGTATCCACTATTGCCAAATGCTATGCTAGATTCTAGGGATTTAATGTTGAACTAGAGAGAGCTAAATTTTGACTCTTATTCTAATGGAAGGAGACAACTACTACTACTACTACTACTACTATTATACTCCTATTAATTTATTTAGTGCCGCTCTATGCCAGGCTCTGTTCCAAGTGGTTTATTTTGATTGATTCATTTAATTATCACAACAGCCCTATGAGGTAGGTACTATTTTTATCCCAACTTTATTAATGAAGGAATTGAAGTACAGGGAAATTAAGTAACTTGCCCATGGTCATCCAAACAATAAGTGGTAGGGATGACATTCAAAACCCAAGCCAACTCGAGAGTCTGTTCTTAACCACTGCTCTCTACCGCCTCTCAGTAAACAAGAAAACAAACAATAGACAAGCCTACTAATAAACAGATTTACAATAATTTAAAAAAACAAATAATTACTTTACAATTTACTATTATCATAAAATAATTTACAATAGCAAAATGAGCCATAAGGAAAATCAAACAAAACAGTAGGGATAAATTGGGTGTAGTGGTCTGGGAGGAGAGAAGGGAGGATGATAGAGGGGCTCCTGTAGACTGGATGGCCAGAGATATTTCTGAGGAGATGATGTTAGAGCTGAGATCTGAATAATAAGAGAGAATCCATTCTGCAAAGATCAAGGGGGAAGAGGCTCCCAGGCAGAAGGAACAGCAAGTTCAAAGGCAAGAAGAATGTTTGAGAAGGTTCAGGGAAGAGAAGGGTGGCTCTTGCAGTAGGAGTGTAGAGAAAAAGATGTGGAGGGGATGAAGCTGAAGAGGTAGCAGGGTCCTGATCCTGCAAAGCCTTGAATATGAAGGCAAAAAGTAAGAAAATGTGTTATCTGTTACTGCAAAGACTCTGCCAGGCCCTCTGAAGAGACTCATTCTGTTCGCAATGAGAAGCCACTGGCTGGCTTTGAGCAGGGAAACGATACAAACCCTTTTGTTATCCAGATTGTTTCTGCTGAAAATGTTTTCCCTATTCACAGCTTCTACAGCAGTTCTCAAGATATTTCACCACGTACATAGGTGACCTGCCTCTAATATCCCAAATGTCCTCGACTTATTTTCTCATTGAAAGACCAACAGCTTTCTTTCTCTTGAGTATTCTTTTCCAGACATTCTTCTTTCTAATTGGTCTAAATGTCCACTTACAGCATCCAGTATCAGTGAAGGTACAGCCATAATTTTATCTCCTCTGACTAAGAGCTACGGAAGAGGCATTCTAACAGTGCTGAAAGCAAATGAAATCATGTCTTATTGCTAGAAAGTGGAGACTGTTTAGCATTTGGTAAAGCAAATGTTTGACCCAAGGGCACTATTTTACCAGTGTTAGTCATGAATCTCTTCTATGTTTGTTTTAAGTTTCAAGGGTTTACTATCTAATGAATAATGTTCCCACAATGAATGCTAAAGGCCCAAAGAATTATGGTGTCTATAGTGATGTATGAGTGCTGCGAGGGCCGAAGAAAAGCTGCCTAGCTGTCAAAAAAGGAGGCACAGCACATGCTTCTTCAAATACATGGAGTCTGAACGTCCTCAGTATTCTGCCTGTACCTATGTCTTAGGCTTACGTATTAGATCAAAAACTTCCTAAACAGAGAAGCTTTACAGCTTTTTATTACCACAGCATCAAGCATGATGCCTTGCAATTTACAAGGTACATATGGTTAGTTTGGATGGATGGGTGGGTGAATGGATTAATGGATAGATGGATGGACAGGTGGATGAACAGATAAATGAGAATTCAAAGATCTTGAGAGGCAGAATGCAGTCTAAGTAATGCTCTCTCCCACTTGGGGACTTTGGTGATAATCAAACCAGATGAGGTAACTAACGTGATCTGAAATATTATTGATAATCAGTTTTAATATCTAGGGAATGGCTGATTTTTACCTCTCCTATTTCCAAGTGTGGAGCAAGACAAGGACATTTAATCAAATGATATTAATTGACAAAACTTGTCAGTCTCTCCTGATCCCCTTTTAGACTGGCTAACTCTTTAGGTCTCAGCTTAGATGTCTTTAGGTCACTGTTTTCAGAAATATATTCCTAACCCCCAAGGCATGTTGAGTGATCATCCCAGGCGCCTCCATTGTACAAGAATATACTATAATTGCTATGTAAATGTTACATCACATTGTTTCAAGTTATAACCTCAGTGTTTGAAACCTTGTATGTACTAAAATTAGCAAAGGGATTGCCTCTGAGTGGAAGAAGTCACTCTACCTGGAGTTCAAACTTAAAATAGATCCTTTTCTTCCGGTATAAGCCTTTAAATATATCCCTGTAAGCAGGAGATTAGGATGTTACTATCATCACTATGTGGTCAGCGTTGTATTCACTACATAAAGATATTATAGATAGAGAGATAGATATTTGCATTTTTAATTGATAGGGGATATTTGTGAAGACATAATTTAGTCATTCTTTTATATATTTGCCTGGAAGTATTCAGAGTGGGAAGGTGTGGGGGGAGCATTTGGAGGAGAGAAACCATTGCAACTTGCCAACATTAGAAAAATTATATTTTAATATTTCTAAAGTAGAATTCTAAGCATATAGTTGCAATATCAATCGTACGTTCTTATTTTTAAGCACTATAAATAAAAAAAAACGTTAGTGAAATTCTAGTCATAAACTCTGGAATTGGAAGTCTTATTCACATAATTAATCTGGACTTACCTTAAGAGCATTTTAGGTATTTGTTTATGGGTTCTGGAAGGATGCAGACGTCAGGATTATGAGAGTTTGGGCGATTGTGTTTTTAGGCACTTATTAAAAATGTTGCCATCAACGTTTTGAATACTTTCTGCTTGAGTGATTAGATGCAGTGGAAAGAGTACTTGGTTCCTTAGCAGGCTGTTACAAGTCCTTGATGGAAAAAAAAACATTTATTGTCTGAATAGTATCCCAACTGCCACCATCATTATCACCTCAGTGACCTGCTCTGTACTTTGCACAGTGCGTGACCCATAGTGGAGGCTCCATGAATTGGCATTGGGGTGAATACTAAATGAGCCGAAAGAAGTGGAGGTAGATGATGTAGACTGTACTTTAAGGAGATGGGTAGTTAAAAGAAAAAAATGAGATGTCATTTAGAAGAGGACATGGTACAATAAAAGCATTTATAAATACCATTGTTTTCTCACCCATTATACATGCAGCAGAAATTTGTTTTAAGAAATTTAGAAAATTCAGAGAAACTCACAGAAAATTAAACGCCCCCTGGTCTCTCAAGCCAGAATTGACATTCTACTCTTTTCCCATTGTATGCACCCACATGCCCACACACCCACATACTAGTTTATATGATTCTTAAAACAAATTTGAGATATTTACTCATGACTAAGCAGTTTCCCATGTCATTTGTTATCTATCTAAAACATTCCATCATTCTCGTCCCCCTCCTCTATTTCTCCATCTCCTAATTTATTTAGCCAACCTATATTCTTGGCCATTTGGGCATTTTCCAATATCTGCTACTATATTTCCACAATGGCTATCCTCAAGCAAAAATATTTAGACACGTCTCTCTTATTTCCTTAGGATAGATTTAATGGAAGTATGATTTATGGATTGAATATAGCTAAAACCACTTTCAGGGTTGAGGCAGATAAACTGGAGTGCGCAGAAAGTTAGAAGTTCTCACTAAGAGAACAGAGAGTAAATAATGGAGCAAGGGCTGGTGGAAGATCAAATGAAATGGCTAAACCATGACCTGAGAAATGTGTCTTTAAAAGGATCCAGGATCTACTTCCTCTAAGACAGAAAGGAAGAAGGAAAGATGGTGGAAAATGTAGACGTTGGGTGTTGGAAGAGGGAAAAGCAGAGGGAGTCCTGATAATCCCTCTTTTCAGTGACACAGGAAATATACTCATCTTATGAGAATGCGAAGTCGGGAATGCAGTTGAAGACTTGAGGAGACAAAACTTTAGAATAATCCACGTTTGGAAGGGGAAGTAAGCAAGGTAGTACAAATACTGACACTTTCTGATTACCAATCATGTGCCAGCAATGGGGCTTGGACTTTAATTGTACTGTTATTTAATTTCCTCACCAACCCCCCAAAATAGGACTACAGATGAAGAAATTAAGCTCATGGAACTTGAGTAACTATTATAGACACATGGTTACTACACCTGGAAATAAACCTAGATCTATGAATCCACTGCCCTCATATGAACTCCTCATATAACAATAATGGAACTGATACCAGGTGACACTAGGTGACACCTGGAAGGTACCATCGTCAAATTTGAAAAACACTGCTCTGGACAAGAAGTGAAACTGCAACAATAAAATCTTCATTCTATCATATTTATGTTTTTCAACTAGAGAAAAAAGGTGAAAACTTAGACTGACTTTCAAGCATATTTTCTAACTTATAATTGCATATATAATCAAAAGTCTTGAAACTACCTTATCCCCTTTGGAGCCCCCAGACTAACCACTTTCATTAAGAGGTAGGACCTTATTTCTAAGGCAGATAATTAAAATATGTTGTAATGAAGACAGAAATGATAGTGTCTTATGCTAAGTCAGTCCACAGGGATTTGTAGCTGAACTAGGTTGAGGCTTTAATAGTGAAAAGATGTTTTTGATAAACCTGCCTGGCTCATGCTAATAGACAGGTCCTATTCAAGCTAAGGTTAAAAGTTGAATGCTGAATTTAATTTGGAAAAGTGTAATAGCTTATGAAATGTGGCAAAATTATTGGAAACTTTGTTTAAAGTTTGCATTTGGGATGTACTATAATGTTAATGCAGGAAGTAGTTTTAAAATATTCACTCATACATTCAATAGCCATGTTTTAACCCCTAATATGTACAAGTTGCATGCAAGGTGGAGGGTCAGAGAGAAGAGATATAAAGATGAGCATAAGCTTCCCTAACCTTGGGAATCTCATAATCACCTGTTACCTGTAATGTATGATCTGATAAGACATCATGCACATACTTTACGCTTAAAGCATCCTTATTGAGCTAGAACTCCAGAGAACCCAACCAGCCATTCCACTTTTTAAATTTAGAATTCTAAGAATGCTGAGTCATGGCAAATGTCTTCTACTTGATTGCATTCTTATGAGGCCAAGGGCCACTTTCTTTCTTTCTTTCTTTCTTTCTTTATTTATTTATGTATTTATTTTTTGCGGTACGCGGGTGTCTCACCGTTGTGGCCTCTCCCGTTGTGGAGCACAGGGTCCAGACACGCAGGCTCAGCGGCCATGGCTCATGGGCCCAGCCGCTCCGCGGCATGTGGGGTCTTCCCGGACCAGGGCACGAACCCGTGTCCCCTGCATCGGCAGGCGGACTCTCAACCACTGTGCCACCAGGGAAGCCCCAGGGCCACTTTATTTTTACTCTACCCTCAAACACTTAAACAATGTCTGCATACAGTAGGCACTCAATAACTTGAATAAGTTAATTGCACTAGTCATTCTAGCCCAGGGATCTGGAATTTCTACCACCGAAGTGATTTTCTTTTATGGATTGGAAATTATCTCCAAAGTAGAGCCTGTAAAATGTAAATATGTATTATCTTAGGGGTATCTACCCACTGGATGCCTGTTTATCAGATTAATATATGAGAGTGCTGAAGTTTTGAAAGCAGCCCCCGAGAGAAGGAGAGAAGTGCTGGATTTGTTTTAATATCCTAGGAGGGGGGTTGAGGTTTGGAAAGAGCCTCAAAATATTAGAACTAAAAGAGACCTTAAAAATGTCAGAATGCAGTAATTTCACAGTTTTCTAGCTGTAGCAGTACCTGTCTCCTCCTAATGAGGTCAGAACAGAAGCCCACTTCATTTTATTTATTTGTTAAATGTAGATGATCTTGGAACTCCCACGTAGGCCCCTCATGGTCCCCCTTTCTCTTGTCCATGGAGGCTTGTGAGAGATCTGTCAGATTCAACTATGAAGCCAGGAATGTAGTCCAACTTTCTCATTTTTCAGAAGAGCAGAATTCAAAGCCATCTGAGTTAGATTATGTTTGCAGGATAATGCCCTTCTTAGGATAAGAACTCAGGCTACCATCTTGGACTTAAATCCTCTCTTACGTCCATATGAAAGGAGCACAAATGATCTGACACAAATCCTAACTTTGCCTTGTCTAATTGGGTAACTTTGGGCCAGTGTAAAAGAAAAATTTCATTGGACAAATTAAACAGTCAAGGAAAGTTTTATTCAAGAGTATTGCAACAAGGGTCAAGATTACTGCAATAGAGGAGAGAGATTAAACTCAGCTCCTCTGAGATAAAACGTGGAAGGATTTTTAACTATTGGGATAAGCTAATGGAAAAGTCCTGGAGAATATTAGGGGGAGTGATTGGTCGATGTTATTAGGCCATCTGTGTTTGGTAATTGTTGCTTATGAAAGTCGGGCTCCTATTCTCCCACAGAGATTGGAAATAGAACCCCTACCTTTGTTGGTGATTACATTTCAAAGAAAATGTAATCAGGTCCTTGAGAAAGACATTTCTGGGTTGTAGAAAATTTACATCTCAAAGAGTCAGAGAAAAAAATCTACAATCTTAAGTTTCATAAAGTACATGCTCCAAGAAAAGGGAGGTCAGGAGCCTGTAGTCAGGAAGAAACTTAAGTTTAAAGTTAGTATAGACTTAAGTCTAAAGTTTAGTATAGCTGAGGCGATGTTCATTGACCTTATCTGTAAAGAGGAGGTAACAAAATTATATCTTAAGAAAGTTTTTGAAAATTACATGGGTTAATATTACTAATTCATTTTATACATATAACTTAATGTCATACAAATATCAAATACCAGAGAGCCAATGAGAGCTTCTTAGAGGAGACCAGCTTTGGTTAAAGGAGTAAATGAAATAAAAGGTAAAACTGATCATTTCTCTTGCATAACAAGTCCCTAATAAATGTCAAGTACCTACCTTATTTCTAATCCCCTACAAATTTATCATTATTCTAATTTTGTAGAGAAACAAATTAAGTCTCAGAGACTTTAAGTCTTTTGTTCAAGAACACATACCAGCAGGGGTAGAGCTCTGATCCAACCACAGTACTGTCTAACCTCCAAGCCCTTGTTTTTTCTAAAAGGACAAACTTCTCGAAACTTCATCATGCCTAAGCCCAGAGAAGGCACACCTATATAGTCACCCTGTCTAGAAAACACAGTGGGCAACCTTTCCATTATTTTGTTCCCAATTTTGTTGACTGTGCGTGGGTGTTAAAATGAGAGGCAAAAATTGAGTGGGCCCATTGACTGGACAACAGAGCCATTCAGCTAAATGCCAACTAAGAATTACAAGGATACAATTTGACATTTTCTGGGACAGGCCATGTGAGCACTTAAAGACATCAGTGGCCCAGTAAGTAGAAGGCAGGTGACCTTTTCTTTCCCTGCCTTCTATACTTAGCATTAGCAGGAAAGAAGTGGTGTGTGCAGACACAAGGACAGCTCTCTGTCATAAGCAAGAACCTTTTGCCTCCTTGTGCACAGTTGGGCAAGAAGTATTCTATGAGGAGCCGCATACAGAACAGAAGCTTTTCTTTTTACTCAAGATTACAGCGTGTGACTTTCTCTTCTCTCCTGCTCATCTTATCAGTTCAAAGAAGGTTTATTCAACAATTCTGCTGGAGATGTGATTTAGGAGGTGAACTCACCCAGTTGAGGTCAGCAGCTCTCTGCAGACAGTACTGGACCTACTGCCACAGGCTTGGGTTTTAAGCTACTTTCAGTAAGAAGTTATGACTGTGGACAAAATTTTTTTCTCTGAGTCTCGGTTTCCTCCTCCATGGAAAACTGTAACTAAATCGTTCCGAAAATTGGTTTCTTACTGGCTTGTAATTAGAATTCTAGAAAGCTGTCCAAATGATGTTACTTCCCAGGAATCTTTTGGCATCACCCCAGCCAGGAGAGAGCCTTCTTCCTCTGAGCTCCCATCCTGCTGACTGTTTGGACCCCTCAGAGGTACTGTCCTTTGTGTGGGAGACGGCCTGGCTCCGCAGAACAGCACCCAGAGCCAGGCAGATCTATGCCTGTATGCTCAGTGTGCTGCTTGCTACACATGTGTGATGTGGAATACATGATCTAACCTCAGCCTCAGGCTTCTCCTCACCTGTAAAATGCAGGTGTAGTGGATATTTTCCAAGTGTTTTTTATTTTTTCCCTTGCCTAGCACTTTTAAAAATACCTTTCCTGTAATTGGAGAACCCCCATCTTATGAGTATTCCTCTCCAAATTTACACCACAAACTTACTTTGCAGCTTCCCTTGCAACCAGGATTCAGACGTCTGACCTAATCCTCTATCCATCAGTCATGTACCATCGCAAGACTTTGACTTGAATGTGAGGAAACAGGTGCTGCTAAGAATGCAGTTCTGTAAAGGGTGGTGGTGGTAGAGTCACTTAGGTTCCAAGAGAAGAGGTGGGTATTTAGATGCCCAGCGTTAGCTGTACAAGCTGCCGTGCTGCTTGTACAGCACGGAGGTGTGGTTGAGCATTGAATCTGACCAAGAATCACTTCAGAGTGATGTTTCCACTGTCTCAGAAATTCTTACAGCTAATAACTATGTTTTAATGGATTCTGTTTTTGCTCTAACTCACTACAGGGGGGTCTGTGTCTTCAACTGGAAACGCTGAGTTTTATATGTGGGTAGGCACAGCTATGGTGTAAAGTCAGTTTGAGGATTAAACAAGGTCAGTAATGTGCTGAACCTAATATCTGGAACAATGTGGGGACTTTATAAATGGTGTTATGTTTTTATTATCTTTGCATATTCAGTCTCCTCTAATAAATGGAGAGCTTCTTGATGACCAGTATGTGTGCTATGCCAGGGCACCATGTTGAGTGCTTAGAGGGCTTCAAAGAAACATTCATAATTATCTTTCCCTTAAGGACATTACATCTCAGTAGGAGAGGCTGTAGAGCATGTGCTTCTGTGTTAGATTATCTACATTCCAATCCCATCTTTTGTAGCTCTTAGATCTCCCACTAATTTTGCAATACAAGGCAATTCTATGCCTGTGTTATTTTTCTCTGTAAAGTAACATAATTAGTTCCTTCCTTATATGGTTAATGTGAATAGTAAATGAGTTAATGCAATTAAAACATTCACAGTAGAGCCTGGCACATAGTAAGTACTCACTAGATATTCGCTCTTAGGAAAGTTAGATAGTTACTATAAGTGAAGTTTTATTTATTAAGTGGTCAGAGTTTGTAGAGCAGAAGTTCCCAGTTGCCCAAAGAACTGAGACAAGCCCTTGCAGAAATGTCAGCTAGCTCCCAGTGTCTCAGAAATCTGTGAGAGCTAGGCACTCTAAGCCCCTTGCACATGCATCATCACATTTATTCTTCCAAGGAATCTTGGAGCTAACGATGACTATTCCGACTCTACAAGTAAGCAGTTGCTTGGTGACCTGGCCAAGTTAGAAAGATGAAGGATCAGGACTTGAGTCCAGGCTTTCTGACCCTAAATCCACATTCTTAATCCCTACACTGCAATTTTGTGAGGGTCCTGGATTCTCCTGACCGACTGATTCTGAGTGAATTTTGATCTTCTCAACCCTGCTAAAAATGCATTTAGTATTTATGTAGTATATGGGCACTTGTTCATGCCAGTTCATTTAGAAATTTTAATGGTTTGGAAACTGCCCACTAAGATGTTTCATGTTTGGCTATAGCTATCCGGGAGCAGCCCAGCTTTAAGACTTTAAGTGTCTCTAACAAAGAGAAGGAATCCTTTGGCAGCACAAGGCACTGTTTCATTTTACAAAATTTGCTTTCATTAGGTTTACATACGTCACCATTTGTCTAGGAGCTTGTTAACAGTTGTTTTAGGAAAACGTTGACTATTTTCTCCTACATAGGACTTCTTTACTCCAGTGGGTTAGATAAAACTGATTTTGCAATGGATGCAGTTGGATTTGGCCATTTAGTAACTGAAAGCATAATTAGAAGTTTGCGAAAAGAATCAATAAAGAATATGGAAGCATTTATGTAGATTTATTTGTAATTCAAACCTGGACCAGTTGATACCTCAGTTGTTGAGGGCAGTTGAATTGAAAAATATTATTATCTCTCAGAATTACAAGTTAAAGCTAAGGAAAGCAAAATAGTTGGCATATTAAATCAAAGCTTGTTTCTATATCATAGCCCATTTTTTCCACTTAAATATTAAACTTACTCAATTAAATACAGCAGTTGAAGATAAAGGAATTATCTGATGCAGGGAATTGAAGAATTAGAATGATGAATCAAATTTTCATATCTGTAAAAGGGGAAATTTACCATATATATATATATATATATATATAATGTATTTCAGCTGATATATAAGCCATAGAAGTATTATCATACATATTATAAATGTATTTTAAAATTAATTTTTGGTGTTTTATTTTCCACATGTCAAATAAAATCTCGGCAATTTTAAAACACACAGAGCTGCAATGTGTACCATGTAATCACAATGAAGTTAAATTCAGGTTTCACTAGATGTCCAAACTACATTTATTGCAGTATTGGTTTTTGCAGCCTCTTTATTCTCTGAAACCAGTGGTCTTCCCTTACCCTGCTCCTACTCTGCCTCAAATCCCAGGGATTACTTTTTAAAAATTAAAATAGAGAAAATTCATATTTGGGTAAAATGATTTTATGTTTATTCAGGGTCCCAAATATGACTTTTTCATGCTTATCTAAAATTTCCAGTGAGGTCTGGGGGCTTACACTAGTGGCTGACCACCCATGCAAAATTTCTTCAAAGACTTCTGTTAGAAACCCAAGCAAGCAAATTATGCGTTTTATTCCATAGTATATTCATGGTTATATTTATTACAAACAAAACAAAATGAAACGAAAACCTCCCCTTCATCCTGCCAAAAATCGCCTGGTAAAATTGAT
This sequence comes from Lipotes vexillifer, assembly GCF_000442215.2. Classification (NCBI taxonomy): domain Eukaryota; kingdom Metazoa; phylum Chordata; class Mammalia; order Artiodactyla; family Lipotidae; genus Lipotes; species Lipotes vexillifer. The sequence goes on from NW_006791661.1 coordinate 725,654, forward strand.
GCTAAAGAAAGATCTACCTTGTTTAAGTATCTCCACACAGAACTCCATGAATGGGGAATCAGGGCAGTTTACAAAAATAAATCTCACTGGTAAAGCTCTGATAAATATAAGTTAATATTTCCTTGAAGGTATTTTACTCTCAAGATTCCTTCTTTTTTCTGCAAACATTCTGTCTGTTTGAACTCCTAGTCAGTTATACTCTGAATAAATAGAAGTTTTATTTTTCTCTCTATAGAAATAGGATTACAAGGTAGGGATCCTCCTCTTTGGTATGTGGGGGGAATATTTGCAGGCATTATAGAATAGGCCTAACAGGGGTCTAATTGCTTAAGAGAACAAGGATTCTTCTAGAAAATAACTTAAGGTGAGAAAGCAGAGAGATATACAAAAGACTTTAAATCCAAAAAATAAGGGCCAGAGGCTGAGAGAGTGATTCAGTACCACATGGGGCCAATCATTCTGCTCTTCCAATTTAGGACTAAGTTCTTATATTGGAAGCCTATGGAGAGAGGACTGCACTAAAAAAGCAAATCTAAAACATAACACCACAAAAAAAAAATAGAATCAAACAACAACCTTCCAAGTCTGTGACCAAATTTAGCAGCATTGGGCTAGCATTTATGCAAAGAAATTTTTTTCCTAATATCTGTTTTGCCAATAAACCATCTGGTACAGAGTTTGATAACACTCTTTGGAGTGCTTAAGGCACTGCTTCTGGAGTTTTAATTCCTGATTGCCATAGGCGTTGAAAGCTATAGGTATAGGCTGACTTACACATTCATGCAGCAACTTCATGTAAAGAAGAATTTTTACATAAATGTATTTGCTGTGCCCAACATTCCCAATACTATTGGCAGAACAGAAGTTGTTTAGGTGTGTTTCGTGACTGTCGCCAGCTCTAATAACAGTCATGGTTGAAAGGGAGACTGAGCAAAGAGTAAGAAACTGTCAGGTGAGAGGATTGCATTTGTGAGTACACGTGAGATATACAAGAAAACTCCCAGAATACTTGCCAAGTCAAGAGGTGGTATTGCCATCCTACAAGAGGCAATGAGGGCTGAGGCAGATGTGCTATTTGATCATTTTTGTCTTGATCCCACTTTTTCCCAGGTTAATGGGATCCCGAGATATAACGTTTACAAATACAAACTTCCTAATTGTGTCGGAATTAGGGGAACTAGATAATGGGAACTCAGTAAATACTGTTATCTTCCTAATCTAGCAGAAGTTGTTCAGTTCTTCTCTGAGAATGTTTGAAATTAAGCCTCCATTTACTTTAGGATAATAGGCCTCCGGAGGTAGGAGAAAAATCGAGATGGTTTCTGTAAAGCTGTCTTTCCTTTATTTGCATATCCATTTCTGTAGCCTGCCCAGCCTAGGAGTAGAGACCCTGCCTACCTTTGCATAGTCTTTTCTAGGTATGGGCACCTCTCTCTGGTGCACCTGAGGCTGAGAGTCTACCATAGCCATCCACTTTCAGGAGGTATTGGATAGAGTTCAACACTCTTCATGAAGGGCTACTAAGGTCAGAAACTCTTGATTCCCTGACACCACCTCTAAGGCTCTCTTTATAGTCATTATATCCATGTAGATAAATATTTCCCAGTCAGTACCATCCCATCACCAAACATGGCTGGGATAAAGGCAATGATTAAAGCAAATTGCTCGAGTATATAAAAGTAGTCTTCCTCCCTTCCTTCCTTCTTTCTTCTTTCTTCCTTCTTTCTTCCCTCTTCCTTCCTTCCTTCCTTTCTTTCTCTTTCTTCCTTTCTTTTCTTTCTTTCTTCTTTCTCTTTCTCTCTTTCTTTATTCTTTCTCTTTTTCTTCTTTTTCTTGGAAAAAAATTATGTTCTGATCAAGCCAATGGCCAAAGAATCCCTTTAGAAGAACACCCTTTATTTAAAAAAAAAAAAAAGCATTTACTTCCTGAAAGGCAAGGTGGTTTAAAGCAGCCCAGCTTTGTAATGATAATAGCTACAGCCTGACAGGACACTGATTTCCTGAGGACGTTGAGGGGGCCTCATCAAATACCAGCAGTCTTCCCCAGGACCATGAATCACTGCATAATTTCCATCTAAGTACTTTCCTGTTCACAAAAGAACATAAGTGAATGCAATTGTCAGTAAGAACTGGAAATGGCAGTTCATCATCTTTGTCACCCTCAGCTTCATTGTTAGGAGGTGAGCAAGAGGATGTTCATTTTGCGTTCTGCACTCTTAGGTATAATTTGAATTCTTCTTAGTCATATGCATGTGATCAACTTATAATTTTGTAAATATTCATTAAATAAAAGTGATTACTGACGGCAATGACTCACTAATCTTTGAGGGAAAATAACGCTTTGAATGTCAGTGCTGAAGAAAATATCAGCAAACATGCATTTAACATATAATCTGTTTATGTTCACACTTTTTTTTAAAAAGTGAATTTTCAGCATTGGGAAGTAAAGGGACACTAGTTGTTGCTGCAGACCAAAGCGATCTTTAGCCCTCATACAAACGCTTGAGTGAACAAAGGGAAGCCGGGAATTTGATGAATCTGTAATATATTTTGAATAAGGAAAAAATCCTAAATGATAATTCTTTTTGCTTTATATTTTTACATTAAAACATATTGACATGGAATAAACTGAACATTTTAAAAGTGTTTAATATGACAAGTTTTGATATATGTAAATACCCATGAAATAATTTCAAGCAAAATAGTGAACCTATACACCTATCACCCTCAAAAGATTTTCCATATCTCTTTGTAATCTCTCACTCCTGGCCACCCCACCACCTTCCCCAAGCAACCACGGGTCTGTTTTCTATATAAACTATATTAGTTCATTTCTTTTGTAATGTTAAATAAATGGGATTATGAAGTCTGTACTCTTTTATCTGGCTTCTTATATTCTGCAAGATTATTTTGAGATTCCTTATTGTGTGTATCTGTAGCTCATTCCTTTTTAATGCTGAGTAGTATTCCATTGTATACATATACAACATTTGATCGATTCATTTCTTGTTAAATATTTGGGTTATTCCAATTTGGGGCTATTAGGAATAATGCTGATATGAATATTTGTGTACCAGCCTTGTATGCCCATATGTTTTCTTTCTCTTGGGTAAATCTCTAGGAGTGGGATGGATGGATCATGTGGTAGGTATATGTTCAACCTTTAAAAAAAAACAGCTAAACTGTTTTCCAAGTTTTTCTAGCAGCATATGAGAATTCTAGCTGTTCTACCTCCTAACCAACACTTGGTATGATCAGAATTTTAATTTTAGTCAACTTGCAAGGAGTGTAAAGGTATCTCATTATCATGTGAATTTGCATTTTCCTATGACAGATGATACTGAGCATCTTACCTGTGCTCATATGCCATCTGTTTATCTCTTTGGTGAAGTACCTGCTCAAAGCTTTTGCCCATTCTTTAAATGGGTTGTTTGTTTTATTCTTAAGTTTTGAGAGTTCTTAACATATTCTGCGTACAAGTTCTTTTTTTCCCCTATGTATACTTCATAAGGATTTTCTTCTGTTGCTCTCTTTCAAAGAGCACAAGTTTTAGATTTGATGAAGTCCAAATTAACGTTTTTTTTCTATAATGGATTATGCTTTGTTTTTATATCTAGGAAATCTTTGCTGAATCTATGACGACTAAGATTTTTTTCCTCTAGAAATTTTATAGTTTTAGATTTTACATTGAAATCTATGACCCATTTTGAGGTATTTTTCATGTACCATGTGACGTAAAGACTGAAAATATTGTTTTTCTTATGGATATCTAAGTGTGTTCATGTCATTTGTCAAAGAGACTCCATTTTCTTAATGATTTGCCTGCACTGTTCTTAAAAATCAATTTTTCAAAAAAAAATCAATTTTTCATTTATTCGGTGATCTATTGCTATTCCATTGATCTGTCTACTGTTACTCCCATGCCACACTGTATCAATAAATTTAGCTGTACAGTAAGTTTTGAAATTAAGTAGTGTTATTCCTCCAACTTTGTTCTTTTTAAATTTCCCTGGCTAATATAGATTCTTGGAATTTCCATATGAATTTGGAATCAGCTTGTTCCTTTTTATCAAAAACAAACAAACAGACAAAAAAACCCCAAAGCTCTCTGGGAATTTGATTTTGATTGTGTTGAATTTATAAGTCTTCTTGGGGAAAACTCACAACATTATTTAGCCTTCAATTTGTAATGCTATTTTAGATAATATTATTTTATTTCAAGTTTTGTTGTTCGACATAAGTATAAAGAAATGCAAGTGTTTTTTATATTGATGTAATAACAACACTAAGTTGTTATTATTTCTTTTGGATTTTTATGCAGATGTGATTGGGATTCATAGATAGTTATGTCATCTTCAAGTAAAGACAGGTTCACTTCTTTATTTTCAACAATAATACCTTCCTTTCTTCTTTCCCTTCCTTCTTTCTTTCTTCCTTCCTTTCTTTCTTTCTTGCTTGCTTTTTTCCTTTATTCCTTCCTTCCTTCTTTCTTTTTTTTTTTCTGATTGCACTGGCTAGAAGCTTCACTATAATGTTGCGTAGAAGAGGTAAGGGCAGATATCCTTCTCTTATTCCTCATATTAAAAGCAAAGCATTCAGTCTTTCACTATTAAGTTAACTGTAGGTTTTTCAAAGATGCTTTTGATTGGGCTGAGGAAATTTCCTTTCGTTCCTGTTTGCTGAGAGTTTTCATTAGGAAGTGATGTTGGAGATTTATCAAATGGTCTTTCAGCATCTATTGAGATGATCACTTTCATTGTAGTTGTTTTTGCCTGGCTATGGTATTAGGATAGTGCTGACCTCATGGAATGTATTGGGAAGTCTTCTGTATTCTTCAATTCTCTGGAAGACCTTGCTTAGAATTTGTATGATTTCCTGCTTATATGTTTGGTAGAATCACCAGTGAAACTATCTGGGACTAGAATATTCTATGTTAGAAGGTCTTTAATTACAAATTCAATGACTTTAACAGATATAGAGTTATTCAGATTATCTATTATTTTATAAATTTCATATTTATTCAGGTATAATTGACAAATAAAATTGTAAGATATTTAAAGTGTACATTGTGGTGATTTGATATACGTATACATTGTGAAAGGATTCTCCCTATCTAGTCAATTAACACACACATTCATCACGTCACACATCTCACATATCTTTTATTTCTTTTTTGTGAGAACATTTAAGTTCTATTCTCTTAGCAAATTTCAGTGATTCAATGAAGTGTCATCAACTGTAGTACCATGTGTTACTTTAGATCTTCAGGCTTTATTCATCTTATAGTTGAAAGCTTTTGAAATCTTTTGAAGTGGTTCTTTTGCCACAATTGGTTCATTTCTCATACACATGATGATCAGAACTCTAATTAGTAATCAAGAGAAATGCTCTGCAGATCTCTGAGTGTTCTCTCTGTACAGTTTCCTTTTCTCTAGTACCCTGACCAGCAAACTCTGGCTGCCTAGGTCTCCCCAGGCTCTCATATCTGTCTCCTTAATTCAGCAAATCCACCTGAGTTCCTACTCCCTGCACTATCACCTGGAAATTCTTTCAAGTAGCAAGCTGGGGCAATTGTAGGGCTCATCTCATTCGTCCATCCCCAGTGTCTCAGAGATTGCTATCTATCATTGCCTTATGCCCAGGGTCTTCTAAAATGTTATGAAGTAAATTTTGCCTGTTTCTGTTTTAGATTGGAGTGTAAATCTTATCCTTATTACTCCATATGGGTCAGAATTAAATAGCTAAATGGTGATTTCTTTTATTTTGGACTACTAGAAAAAAATATGATGAAATGCAATATATTGAGTGCAGAGAGGCAAATATTTTAGTCGGTTTTTTAGTTATTGTATTTTTAGTGCCTGAAATGATGTCTTGCATTTGGTCGGCATTAAATAAATAGTTCTTGATTGAATTACGTAACCATCTACTGTATACTGAGTAATTCATTAGGATTTCCATCCTTATTTCTAATATCCAGAATCATCCTAAAAAGCTGTGATCTTATCTGTCTTTTGTAGAGGAAAAACTAAGGCTCAGAGAGGTTATATGTCTTGCTCAAAGTCATATAAGTCATGGTCTGGTCCAGGTAATTCTGACTACTCAGCTCTTATACTTTCCTCTAAGTCATACAAGACCATCAATGAGAAAAACTGAGAGGGCAATTAATTATAAATTAAACTTGAAGCAAAGTATTAAATCCAAGATCATTCAGTTCCTCAAAGCAAATGTTACTTTTTAAGTGAAATGTATATTACCATTAGGAATGCATATTACCATATTATCTGGCTGTGGGGCTTTGTGAACATGGACTACATGCCTTAAAATGCAGAGTTTTAGAATTTCTCTCTAACTTATAAAAAAACAATAGCAACAACTGTTCATAAATTTATATAAAATGGTGGTGAAATTGAGTAATCATTAAGAGTATGGAAACTGAAATGATATAACCCATGATCTAATCCCAGGCAAGTTACTTAATCTTCTCAAATCGTGTTTCCATGTGTCTAAATGGTAATGTTAATAACACCCTCTATATCAGTTAGAAAAGGCCACATTTGGTTCAAAAGTATCCATGGCTTAAGAAAATTAATGTATATTTCTCATTTATGTCACAGTTTGGATGTGTCAGGTGACTCGCCTGAGTAGCTCTTTTCCATGCAATCTCTCAGGGATGCAGTATATCTCCAACTCATTGCTTCATCATCCCCTAGAATTTCTTTGGAGTTTACCTCCAGAGACCCTACGTTCAGCTGACTGATGAAGAAAATTCAAAGGGTATCTTCTGCACTTTCTTGACCACTTTGACCAAGAAGTGATAAACAACACTCTTGCTCACATTAATTGGTAAAATCCAGTCACAAAGATTCACTAAAATTCTGTAGCTACAAGGAAGTACAGTTCCTAGCTAGCTTTTTCCCAGTAGCCATTCTATACCATTGAAGGTGAACTTGAATCTTTTGTGGGAAGTTGACCTCTGCCATACATTTTTCATGGGACTGTTATCAGGACTAAAGGGAGAATATATGTAGAGCCCTTAGCAGTTGGCATATACTATCCTCTTAAAAATTGGGGAGATATTATTATGAATCAACCTATTGATCTGGATACAATAAAGAATATTTAGCTAGAAATTGAGTTTTCTTACCTATTTATTGAAAGAAATAAGGAAATTCAACTAAATGATATAAACTTATGTCAGATCACAGATGATTTTCTGGGTTTTGGAACAGTCTTTATTCTGTTGAAATAAGTACAATATAGGAAATAACATATAGGTGAACGAGGCAGCTAAAAATAATTATGGAAGTTGTAAGAGCAGAGATTTATTACCTGTAGGTATATTGGGCCTCTTGCTCCTCGCCTAATACTGACATACATTTATTTAACGAATACTGGTCTACATATTCTGCTCCTACCTGTGTTACGTATCTCAGAGTCAACTTTTCCTTCCCATTGTCATTTCAAACTTTCAAGCTTTAGCCTTCCAGGATTATCAGCATGGAGCTACCATATTCCAGTCCAGAATACATTGCTAACAAATGATTCTGAATCATGGCTTTCTGATGTCCTGCAATTGCTCTTTATTACCTGTTGAATCAAGTTCAGCTATTCAGCCTGACTTCCAGGCCTGCAATCAACAGTATCTTCCTGATATTACCAATGAAATAATGTCTATCAAAATGTATTTCTGTAACCTCCACAGCAAATTCTTCACTTTAACCTTCTCTCCTAAATGTGTCCTTGCAGTTTGCTCCCAACTACATGCTTTTGTGTATGGAATTTATCGTCAAAAGAATGTCTTCCAAGGTTCTTAGGCAGAGGTAGTATGAACATTTTCTTCAAGGAAGATTTATTAGTTAGAATTTGTTTGGCTACATATAACTGACAACTCAAAGTAATAGTAACTCAAACAGTTGGATATTAATTTGTCTCTCACGTAAAGGAAAATTTGAGGCAGGTAAGAAAGGGCTGGCATGACAGCTCCATCATCAAGAGGAGCCCTCTACTCTTTCTCTTCCACCAGCCTAGAGCAGAGCTCAGCAAATTACAACCCACAAACAGATATAGCCCACAGACTGTTTTTGTATGGCCTATCAACTAAAAATGGTTGTTACATTTTTAAAGGATTATAAAACAAAAAGCAAACAAACAATGAAGAAAAATATGCTTTGAGGACCAGATGTAACCCGTAAAGCCTAAAATATTTCTCTTGCCCATTTACAGAGTTCGGTAACCCCTGCCCTATAGCATAGTTTTCATTCATAAGCTCACCTCATGGTCAGACATAGCTGTTAGAGTTCCAGCCATCATTCTCTCAGTCCAAGCAACAGAAAGGATAAAAGAGGAAATAGCAAGAAGGGCATGCCTTCCAGGTGAAGCAGAGGAAAAGGAGCATTCCTGAAGTCTTACACATCACATTTTACTGCACATGGGATTGAACTTTACCACGTGGTCAGATCAAGCGGCATCAAATCTGGATACATGGATTCTTTCAGCTGAGAACAGTATCACTCTGAATAATATCGACATTCTGTTATTAAACTGACTGTCGTTGGATAAGCAAATATCCATCTGTGTTGCAGGTCTGATAATAACTCATTTAAGCCCTCTAGGTTGCTGTTTCAACATTAATAAGACTTGTAGCAGTAATGAATCATACAATGCTTGTGCCATTAATGTGAACTGTAACATAACGGGTTGATCACAATTCTGAAATGAGTTGAAAGCACAATTAGTGACTGTTCAACATATACTTTGAGATCCAACTTACTCTGAATTTCTTGGTGCTCATGTGTAAGTATGCATTTACTCTTGCTCAACAGTCCCACTGTACTCTGAGCTCCTTTAAGGGCAAGGCCATATCTTATCCATCTTGGTATCTCTAGTGCCCTACAACTGTGTAGAGACAAAATTGAGATTTGGATTTTTGTTTTAAAGTAAATCCATTGAGTCACCTTACTTTAAAATCTATACCATAAGGAGGAACGTGCCTCTTCACTAACAAATAATTAGCACATACTGTAGCCAGGTAAAGTACCAGGGGATATGGCAGGAAACGAAACAGACAAAAATCTCCACTATTATTGAACTTACATCCTACTACAATGGGAGAAAAAATAAATGTGTTGGTAATAAAAATACATATTGTGTTATATGGCAAATGTTTTCACAAAACTAAAGCAGAATAAATAAAACAGGATAGGGAATATTGGGGGGGGCAGGGGCTTAACAATTTTTAATAGGCGTTCAGGGAAGGCCTTAAGGACAATATGTGATATGAGCAAAGAGGTGAAGGAGGAAGGGAGAAAGCCACATGGCTAGCTGGAGAAGTACTCAAAACAGCGAAGACTTCCCATGTAAGGCTCTGAACAGTCACATGATGAACATGTTCAAGAAACAGCAAGGAAACTACTAGCATGTTTAGAGAAAAAGAAGTAAGAAAGAATAAAGTGAAAAATTAGCAGTTGATGTGAACCTTGTAAGCTATTATTAGGACTTTGAATTCTGCTCTGAGTGTCAAGGGAAACCATGGGAAGGTTTTGCACAGAAGAATGTTATAATCTGGCTGATGTTTCAGAGGAATCACTCTGGTTGTTATGGTGAGAATATAGAGGAGGTGTGCCAGATTGAACCAGGGAGATCAATAATCTGAAGAGAGTCCCTAGTGTCCAGGGCAAGGTCGTGGAGACGCTAGTGCTGAGAAATGTCAGATTGTAGATACACAGCTTTCTATATTGTTTGAATTTTGAAGCGCAGAGTTATTTCTTTTTAAAAATGAGATAATAGAAGGGAAGGAACTAGCAATAATGAATGTAAATGTATTACTTAGGGTAATTTGCTGAACTGGGGAGTAAGGAAATGAAGCAATAAACTGGAGGAGGAGGTAGAGTCAAAAGGTCTTGAATTTTTATTTTATTTTCATATTTATTTTTAAAAAAGGAACACTCATAGTATTATGTAGACTGGTCCAGCCTACATAAGGGGAAAATTAAGGGTGTAGAAGAGAAAGGGGTGAATCCTTGGGAGTGATGTCCATGTGCAGGAAGAAATCCTGAGAGCCAGTGCATGAGTGGGTGTGGGTGGCCTTAGATAGGAGCCCTTACCATTCATAGGCAGGAAAGGAAAGGAAGAAAAGTGAAGGGAAGGCTGTCGTATAAGCACGGAGGGACTGCTGTGGGCTGAATTGTGTTCCCCCCAAATTCCTAGGTCATACTAGCCCTAACTCCCAATGTGATAGTATTTGGAGGGGGGGCCTTCTGGAAGTAATTAGGTTTAGATGAGGTCATGAGGATGGTGCCTTCATGATGGAATTAGTGCCCTCATAAAAAGAGACAAGAGAGAACTTTCTATCTCTCCATCATGTGAGGACAACTGGAAGGCAGCCGTCTGTAAGCGGGAAAGACAGCCCTCACCAGAACCCGACCATGCTGACACCCTGATCTCAGACTTCCCAGCCTCCAGAACTGCGAAAACAAATTTCAGTTGTTTAAGCCACCCAGACTATGTTATTTTGCTGTGACAGCCTGAGTAGACTAAGACAGAAAGCTAAGGGCCAGATGTGATTGTGGAAGCCTGTGGAAGTCATTAGTTACAGTTCTAACTTTACTAAAATCTTCATAGTTCTTTCATACAAATTGAATTACTTAGAGTTTGATCAATGATGTCAGTGCCATTAGGATTCATAGTTAAAATCAATCTCCTGTGACAAACTGTAGGTAAGCCTTTAAGGAACAAAGGTTTCTATTGCAATTGTTCTTACAAAGACACTTTAACACACATTACTAGTCTTAAGTTTGTCTATAGTGCTTACAACTAATAAAAAGAAACTTTTCAATATTACAGGAAGGCTCTCTGTCCTTTCAGGAGGTACATTTTTAGATAGAAACATAAGTTTATGGTGACAAGGTACAGAATGAGTGTAGAGATGTAACTTAAATGTTATGGTAACAGGGCTATAAATTTTGTATTCATTAGCTTATGTGTCGATTAACAAGAGTAATGGCTAGCTCAGGGCTCGTCTTTTCAAAGCACTAATTCAACAGATTGCCTTTATTTCAAGCTCTTTCATTAACTGTTTATTAAGACTGATAGTTTCTAGATTCAGGTCTAATTTTCTACCAGGGCAGAATTACAAAATATGGGGCTTATAAATTTCTGATATGATTCCATTGAACTCTTGACAATTCTCTTATTAAATGGGTAAACACACACACGATTTTAAGCTCACAGGTTGTCTTCGTATAGTAACCAGTTTAATCATGTTGTTATTTTTTGCTCGCTTTATAATTATTCCCTCCCCAATACACACACGCACACAAACACAATTGTCGAACTATATTGCACACTCGTCCAAGACAAGCAGTGATGTCTTCTACCAAGTTCTCAGAACCTGGTCTGAGTCCCCAGGTTGGGACCAGGCTAACTGAGATCATAGTTCAGCGAGCCCTCCCAGAATATGAGTCAAGAGTGGCTTTGCAAGTGATGCAGCATAGATGCTTCCCTAGCTGGACTCCCTTCTTGCAGTCCTGCCTCTCTCCAAACCCATTTCCACAGTGTATGCAGAGCACAAATAGACTCAAGCGCTACCCCACCTAACACTCCCATCATTCTTACATCAATCCCAAACTTCCCTGAGCTCTGTATGTCCTAAGCATTGGCTGGAGCTCGGCACTTCTTGAAACGTGGAGGATTGGCTCCAGCTCTGCCATGTGAAAAGTCTCCTGCCTTCTTCAAGGTTTCTGCAGGTCCCAGAGTCACCTCTCACTCCTGCATTCTCCCTCCACCAAATACTGCTTACTCTACATATTGATTCTAGCAGGCAGTTCTGTTAGTTCATCTCTTCCCTGATATCACAACAGATGTGGAACTTTAATTCTTTCTTTGATTTTCCTAACTACAGAACAAAACACTACAAACCCATATATGTCTTTTGTCTTTGTGGAAGACAACAGTGAATATTTGGGGAAGGGTGATAAAAGGTCATTTTCAGCACAGTAAAATAATCGAATTAAAATCCCCATTCTTAGACCTTCTTGTCCTCCCTTCATATTTCTATTCCTACTCTTTTTTTTCTTCTTGCTTCTTCTCAGTTTTCTCATGTCCTCAAACCGTAAAACCCGGTTCATTTCCAACGCAGATCAATTAGCTCTCTGTTTTCTTGCTTTCATTGTTTGCTAACAGCTCTCCTCAGAGTCTTATCTCCCAGTCCAAAATTTGGATATATTCATAAACAAAGCTTGTTTTCTTCCGAACAGGGATTCTGGGGCCAAATACTAATATAATGTATATTTTTTTCACCTCGCTATTCTAAAACTTCTTTCCTCATCTTACTTTACGTAAACAATGTCTTCTTTCAAAACTTCTCTCACATCTTTGTCCCTGCCAAACTCAACTTCTTGAATTTTCTGGAACGGTCCAGGGCCCTCCCATCTCTAGACCTTTGAAGATGTTGCTACCTCTCCTTGGAAACTCCTTCACTTGTGACCCTTCTCTGTTCACCTAGACCATTCCACCTCATCTTTCAGGTCTCAACTTAGAATTCATCTCTCAGTTTCCTCAAGAATGAGGCAGAGTTATGTGTTTCTGAAAACAGTCACTTAGAGCACTTTCAAATACATGGTAATTCCAATTACTAGATGGAATATTCTGAATACTTTTCTCTTCTTTGAAGACAGGGAGGTTTTAATACCTAATTCCCACTTCCTTGAACAAACTTTGCACATAAGAGTATTTCAATAAATAGTAAAATGCATAAATGCATGAAGAGAGACTGAAATTCAAAGTTTTGCTAAATTGTTTAGCCTGAAACTATAAAACCTTTTCTAATTCACTGCCAATGTCTTTGATCAAACTGGGTCTTTCTCTTTGTATAATCTTCTAAGCCATTTACTGAGTTTAGAATTTCAAGAACATTTCAAAAATAGGGACCAAGACATAATCAATTATGATTTTAGTTTGCACACTTATGTAATTCATCTTAAGCAAAGTGTTTTGGTTCAAATAAAACTACTGGAAAGGTATTTCTAACTAACAATTCTTCTTTTAATGCAGCATACTCAAAGCCAATTTAATTCACATCTTCTTTTATTGTATCCAAATTTGACATGTTAGAAGCAGTGCAGTTTTCCATTCAGCAGAATTTGAGTGTTCATCAAAACAGATCATTCATATTGCTGCTTAGAGATAAATGAAATAATTTAGCAAATTGAATTGTGCTGTCTTTCTCAGTAGGGATAAACTGTCTGTTGTTTGCTGTGATTTGTCACTTTACTTGGCCTTTTTTAATGTCATTTACTTCTGCTACTTTTTTTTTCCCTGAGTTTTCTCTTTTAGGAACAACACTCTTTACTGAAAAAAGAAAAATCAATGAACAGTGTATCTTGACAGCAGAAGTTTAGCAGTTTATATTTAAATATGTTAAAAATTAGTAAAATGATTATCATTTGGTAAAAGCATTATATGGAGGAGTGGTGTAAGCATGCCTTGATATTAAATAAAACACAATTGTCATCATCAAATGCAAACACATTATACATGTAGGAGAAAAGTGTGACATTAATTTAATCATCCAAATGTGGTTTTGGTAATGTCAGTGTTCCATATTTCCATATTATTAACTCCACTACTCACCTTCTTGTCCAGGATCTCAAATTGTTGATACAAGCATATTCTATTTGTACTCTCTGAAGGTTATTTTGGGATAGATTTTTCTTTTATAATAAACAATGTTTAAGAGCACGTGGTTTCTTAGTCTAAGGGCAAACAATACAATACAACAAATATAAACACTGTCATGGATTTAAGATACTGAGCAAAATATATTACATCAAAAGTTAAGGCATTTGGCAACAGTTTCCCAATTTTTATACTCTGAAGAGATTAATATTTAGTCTATGATTTGGAAGAAAAAGTTGCTAATAATTTGTATGGGCATAAATCTACTTAAATGCCAGAATTCATAGAAATATTACTTGATTTTCCTTTCCTCTTTTTTAATGGTTTAATCTATAACCTCAAAAAAAATCCTGCCATAAATCTATTTTGGAAACAAATTAGGAATAAGTACGTCTTTTAAAAATCTTTGATAATAGAAGAAGTTAAATTTTATGTTAGAAGCTAAACAACTTTCAGACTGTTCACAAGCAAAAAGCTTACAAGTGGTAGTCACATTCGGTAAAGACATCAGTCAGGTAGTAAATATATCCGTTAACATATCATGAAGGGATGCAACACGAGCATTGGGTAATTTGAGAAGAGTTTAATAAAGGAACTACTTACAAAGGGTATAGGGAAGCCGTAAGAAATAGTTTAGTCTCTCAGGCTTGTAACAGCAGGACCAAGTGGATAATCCTGAGACCTGGAGAAATGAAGGAGGAGCAGCTGCTGGAAGTTGGTGAGGGTTGAGATGGGGGTTGTCTACAGAGGGCTGACAGATGGAACAGTGACCTTTAGTAAGAAGTACACCCACCTGCAGCCAGGACTCAGGGAAGGAGCCTACACACTCCATCTCCCTCTCCTCCTGCTTATCAACTCAAGCCAGGGCACCCCAGGGGCTGAACCCAACCACAAGCTAGAGGGTATGGGAGCCTTTAGCACTTCTGTCTACCTCCTGAGCCAGAGAGCAGGGAGGGGCAGACAGAGACGCACCTCCCAGTGAACGCGAGAAACAACGGAATGTGTTTTGCTGGAGTAATGAATAAAAAATATTTATTTACAACTTCCATTTTGCTTAATATTAAACCACTGCCTAGCTTGTTTTGCATATATTCAATAAATTCAATATATGTTTTTATTCTGCTATGTTTTAAAATCTTCTATTAGTTTCTGGAAGGAAAAACATTCTTTCACTGACAATATATATATTTTTTTAACTTCTCAGAGACTTGCCATTTGTAAATACATACCTCTGATAATAAATTTGCTTGGGGTTCTATCTATGGGTGGTTATTCGGGGACCATGAGACTATGACATAAAGTGACAGGAAGATTTATCCTCATCATTGTAGAAATACAGAGGACTCTCTAACCTGCCTTTCATTTGGGGTGGGCATATGTGGTGGGCATATAAATATAATGCTGGTAACAGATAGTCCCTCTCTGGACGACACTATCTTGATTCTTCATTTCAGTGTCCTATTTTTAAGGAATTTTCTCTTTCACAGTATCTGAAAGAATTCTTTTAATAATGGATTTTACAAAGCCAATGTATAACTGAGAATGAATTCACACTTTAAAATGCATTGTCTGTACTAAATTAAACAGTATAATTTAAGCATAATGATATTAGCAGTACATTGCAAATAATATGCAGACATATTTGCAGTATGGTCCTGATGCTTATGTCCAATTTCTTCTAGTTAAGGGCCCAGTGAAATCTTCAGTTGGGTGTGGCTATTGGAAACATCTTTTCCGGGTCCTGTCTGACTTCTCTTATACTTGAGATTCATTGTTCATCTCCTCTGAGTACCAGGCCATTTTCTGTGCTCTGATGATCCTCATAAGTCTGATTGCTTTACTTGAATCAAGGCCAATGTAGTTATGAGAGAAGAGCAGTTGCTTCGATTTCAGATTTTAATCAGAGCCCTTTTCACCTGCATTTTTTATGGCTTCTGCATTTCCTGCTGTGCCCAGGAAATGTTGGAGGACTCCACTGCCCTTTGAGAGCTTAGCCCTTAGGGACATAGGGTCATGTTTCAGGTAGTTGAGCTAGAGCAGTGGTTTTCAAACTATAATTCATAGGCCAGTTGCATCCATTTCACCTACAGAGCTTTTTTTTCTTTTTAAAATCTTTATTGGAGTATAATTGATTTACAATGGTGTGTTAGTTTATGCTTCATAACAAAGTGAATCAGCTATACATATACATATATCCCCATATCCCCTCCATCTTGCATCTCCCTCCCAATCCCACCCCTCTAGGAGGCCTCAAAACACCAAGCTGATCTCCCTGTGCTATGCAGCTGCTTCCCACTAGCTATCTATTTTACATTTGGTGGTGTATATATGTCCATGCCACTCTCTCACTTCATCCCAGCTTACCCTTCCCCCTCTCTGTGTCCTCAAGTCCATTCTCTACATCTTTATGTCCCTAGGTTCATCAGAACCTTTTTTTTTTTTTTTTTTTAGATTCCATATATATGTGTTAGCACATGGTATTTGTTTTTCTCTTTCTGACTTACTTCACTCTGCATGACAGACTCTAGGTCCATCCACCTCACTACAAATAACTTAATTTCATTTCTTTTTATGGCTGAGTATTCCATTGTATATATGTGCCACGTCTTCTTTAATCATTCATCTGTTGCTGGACACTTAGGTTGCTTCCATCTCCTCGCTATTGTAAATAGTGCTGCAATGAACATTGTGGTACATGACTCTTCTTGAATTATGGTTTTCTCAGGGTATCCTGAGAAAACCACAGAGCTTGTTAAAAGAACAAATGCCCTGAAGTCTTATTCAGGATGTTGGGCCACAGTTCAGGAATCAGAGTGTTTAAAATCTCCTGGATTTGTAACCTTTCCCCACCTCCATGAAGCTCTGAATAATTCTCTGGACCTCTCATTGCATAACTTATTTCCTTTACTAAGAGTGGGGAAAGATTTGACAGTGGGCTGGAATGAAGTGTAAGTTTTAGGGACCCTCATTTGCATGGCCCCTGTGAATTCTCTGGTTACAGGAAGTTTAGAGTGGGGAGGGGGCCAGGTTACAATCAGAAATCATTACTATGTAAACATTACTGGTAAATTGCCATAAGAGATTGCAAAACAAAAGGACATGACACTTTAAGACTCTGTTAGTTCGTTATGATTTCTTTTCTCATTTTGAAGAAATACCTAAATTTATATTCATAATATGTTACTATTTTCTCCCTAAAGATGTCCCTCCAAATATTAGAAGTGTCAGGCACCCATCATTTGGGTCTGGCCCTGTTTGGACTGCTATTAGTGTGAGAAAGAATGAGGATGATTGGAAGCAGAAACAGAAAGTGGAGGTGGCTACAGAAGAGACGGTAGTTGCTGAATTCCCAGCATTTGATAACCAGTTGGATACAGGGAGAAAGGGAAATGGAAGGACAAAATGGATTTATGTTGTAAAGCTTGAGTGATTAGGAAAATGTTGGCATCGAGAATGGACTAAGGAGAATTGTCTATTTAGGTCTTCCACCCAGTTTTTAATTGTTTTTTTTTTTCTTTTTGATATTGAGCTACATGAGCTGTTTGTATATTTTGGAGATTTATCACTTGTCAGTTGCTTCATTTGCAAATACTTTCTCCCATTCTGAGGGTTGTCTTTTCATCTCGTTTACAGCTTTCTTTGCTGTGAAAAAGCTTTTAAGTTTAATTAAGTCCCATTTGTTTATTTTTGTTTTTATTTTCATTACTCTAAGAGGTGGGTCAAAAGAGATCCTGCTGTGATTTATATCAAAGAGTGTTCTGCCTATGTTTTCCTCTAAGAGTTTTATAAAAATCTACAAACAATAAGTGCTGGAGAGGGTGTGGAGAAAAGAGAACCCTCTTGCACTGTTGGTGGGAATGTTAATTGATACAGCCACTATGGAGAACAGTATGGAGGTTCCTTAAAAAACTAAAAATAGAACTACCATATGATCCAGCAATCCCACTACTGGGCATATACCCTGAGAAAAGCATAATTCAAAAAGACACATGCACCTCAGTGTTCACTGTAGCACTATTTACAATAGCCAGGACATGGAAACAACCTAAATGTCAATTGACAGAGGAATGGATAAAGAAGATGTGGTACATATATACAATGGAATATTACTCAGCCATAAAAAGGAATGAAATTGGGTCATTTGTAGAGATGTGGATGGACCTAGAGTATGTCATACAGAGTGAAGTAAGTCAGAAAGAGAAAAACAAATATCATATGTTAACACATATATGTGGAATCCAGAAAAATGGTACAGATGAACCTCTTTGCAGGGCAGGATGTGGAGAATGGACGTGTAGACCTGAGGGAGGGGAAGGGGAGGTGGAATGAATTGAGAGATTGGGATTGACATATATACACTACCATGTGTAAAACAGATAGCTAGTGGGAACCTGCTATATACTGCAGGGGGCTCAGCTCAAGTGCTCTGTGGTGACCTAGATAGGTGGGATGGGGTAGGTAAGGAGGTCCAAGAGGGAGAGGATATATGTATACATATAGCTGATTCACTTTGTTGTACAGCAGAAACTAACACAACATTGTAAAGCAAATATACCCCAATTAAAAAAAAATGAATGGACTAAGGAAATTGGGAAGGGTGTTGGATTACGTAAAAGGAGATGAGTACCATTTGGCATTGGAAAGCTATATGGCAGGATGGAAGAAGGGGTAGCCCGAAATTATATTGTGTTAAAATCTCAGCTTCAAGATTCCAAAACTTTGTGCCTTTCAATAAATGATGTGATACGTCTGAGTCTTCATTGCCTTATTTTAAATGGGAATGCCTTTTATCAAGATCAGGGATTTGGTGTGAAGAATAGATGAGAATTTAAGTATGGCATTTAGCTCTCTTCTTGACCTAAATTATGAGGTAAATAGATATTTGTCCCTCCCCTGTAACCTTTGGATATCCCTGAATGGATCTCTGTTAAATGATACATTTTAAAAGAGGGTAAAAACATGACTTTTATACAGATACAAAATGAACACATGTCAAATATTTAAGTCATCAATGAATAAGATAAGCAGTAGGATGTTACTACTGGATCAAAAGAGAATTTTAAGCACCACCCATATATAGGCAGATTTGGAATGCTGTAAGGAATTTACAAACAGAGACAATACTGACTATTCCATGGGGTAGAGGGAGATTGTATTTCTGATGAATAAAATTCATTTGCATGTCTCTGGAAAAAAGTCATCTGTATTATTATGTTATCTATGACTTACAGAACTGCTTAAGAAAAATGAAAGTCACAAATACTCTAGAAAAAAAAAACAGAAGATAGACATGCATTGTGTTAGTTTTCTATTACTGTGTGACAAATTACCACAAACTTTGTGGCTTAACACATAGCCATTTATAGCTCATAGTTTTATCAGGCAGAAGTCGAGCATGGCTCAACTAGCTTCTCTGCTTAGGATTTTACAAAGAAAAATCAAGGTGTCACCTAAGCTGGGCTGTTATCTGGAAGCTCTAGGGAGTAATTTCCTACCAAGCTCACTCAAATCACTGGCAGAATTCAGTTGCGTTTGATTGTAGGACTGAGACCATGTTTCCCTGCTGACTGTTAGACAAGGGTCACTCTCTGCTCCTAGATCCCACCTGTATTTCTCCTCATCTTCAAACCAGCAATGGACCTTTGAGTTCCTCTCCCCTTTGAATCTTTCTGCTTCCTCTTCTGCCACCAACCTGAGAAAGATTCCTGCTTTTAAGGACTTCTGTGATTAGATTAGGCCCATGTGGATAATCCCCATATTTTAAGGTCAATGGATTTTGGACTTCAATTGCATCTGCTAAATCCCTCCATAGCAATTCCTAAATTAGTGTTTGATTGAATAACCAGGAAACCAGAATCTTGGGGGGATGATATTTAGGATTCTCCCCACTACCCAGTAATCCTTTTAGTCTATTTCAGTGTCTTTCATAATTTTTTCTTATATACCAGTATAAAGAAATAGCTTTCAAAAAAAAAAAAAGAAATTGCTTTCTGTTGTTTAATTTTCAGGATCCATTCTTGTGTGTTTTAGGTAGATATGAACTAAACATACTAAGAACGTAGTAATTACAAATGCTTCCTTCTCACAGTTTTAGTCTCCATGTATAGCACCAGTTTTCAATATCCAAACATTAGATGTCATCCATAATTTTCACAGTTTAATCCCTTAATCCTCAAATCATTCCATGGCATTGGGGTTATTGTCACTTTCTAAATAGCTGTGACATATTTTGCAGGTGTCTACACATCTCATTTCTGTCAGTAGCTGCTCAGGAAGCCTGACAAAGGGATGGGATGCTGGTGAGACAGCAAGGCTAGGAGATGGACCGGAAGGAATCTAGCACGTCTGACCTCACATCTTTACTGCTTACCCACAGCTCACACATCCAGGAGCCAGCAGTGCCCTAGGAACACTGGTGGGAAATAGCATTTCTGCAACAGCAAGTTAGAGATGATTGGATAACCTTCCCTACCGAATCTCCAAAGTAGGGTGGCAAAGTATACAGAAGCTCATTTAGCCTCCAGCAGACTCTTTTTCTCCTTATCAACACATGTTCTAATATCCCTCAGCCCTTGGCTGCCTTCTTTTTTTTGTTTTGTTTTTTCTTTTTTTGTCTTCTGTTATTCTCTTGTCCTGAAACACTACACAGACCCAAATACCAGCACGTTTTATCCCATTTATATTTTTTAATGCCCTAAAATAAAATTTTCTTGTCAAATCAATTCAGATTCATTTGAACCACTTACTTTCCATTGAAATACATTCATGGAATAAAGTGTGCCTGCCAATAAAAGATGGGGCATGCTTCTCCTATTTTTTTACTACCTGACTCTTCTGTGGCAAGTATATATTCAGACATTTAACCAACAGAGAAGACAACACAAATACTATATAGAAACAGGGAGTTCATCGCCTATAATGAAGAGGCAAAAATCTTCCTTATTCTTATTTTTCTTCACATCATAGCTGATAATTTTTCTCAACCCAAACAAACAATACAAAAAGTCATCATGTAAATAGTCATTCAATGAAAATTAATATCTAGTTATTGAATGTGTATGATAAGAATAATCACCATACTCCTCACTATGGAAAAGGGGCAACAACCAGAGCCCTTGAACCTCAGGCACTCAGAATCTAGTTTACATACATGCCACACTTGACCAAGAAGATCAGTAGCAATATGCAGTCATTAGGAGCAAGAAACAAGTGATTGTTCCAAATAATACATGCTGGTGGGGGCAGAGAGGGAGGTAGGCTCTGGAGGGCAGGAAAGGCTTCATGGAGAAAACTGGGACTCCGAGGGCCTTAAAAGGGTTAGAGGGTGGAGAGGAATTTTCCAGCCATAGCAACTAACTCGAGTTAATGCACTCTTGCAGAAAGGACTATGTTAATTTGGCTAGATCAGCGAACATTGCTGGGGGGAAAAAGCCAGAAAGGAGACTGAAAAAGTGGGTATGAGTCAGACCCTAGTGGCTCTATTATTTCCTAGAACTGCCATAACAAAGTACCACAAACCAGGGAGCTTAAACAAAAGAAATTTATTGTCTCACAGCCTGGAGGATGCAAGATCAAGGTGTTGGCAGGGTTGGTTCCTTCGCAGGGCAGTATAGGAGAATCTATTCCTTGCTTCTTTTCTAGGTTCTGGTGGTTTGCTGGCAATCTTTGTTGTTCCTTGGCTTGTAAACACATCATCACCCTGATCTCTGCCTTCAGGTTCATATAGCATTCTCTCTGGGTGTGCATGTCTTCGTCCAAACATCTACTTTTCATAAAGACACCAGTCGTATAGGATTAGAGACCCACTCTACTCCAGTAAACTTATCTTAACTAATTATACCTGCAGTGACTCTGACACTCACTCTCCTGCCTTCTTCTTTCACATGTGACCCTTATGAATTCAATGAGCCCACACAGACAATCCAGGATAATCTCCCCAACTCAAGATTCTTAATCACATGTGCAAAGTCCCTTTTGCGGTGTTAGGTAACATAGTCATAGGTCCTGGGGATTGGATGTCTTTAGGAGGCAGTTATTCTACTTACCAGAAGGATGTAAACCAATTATGAGAGAACAAAAGAGAAGTGATTTACCTCTGCCCAGGGAGGTATTGGAAAAGACTTCAGAATTTGAGCTTTTAGGATTAGTAAGTGATTCCTAGGGGGAATAAAAATGAGGACAGACTTTCTCTGCAGAAAGACCACAGCATGAAAAAGTATATGTATGTCTGGAGAAATACAGAAATATATTAATTTTGTCATTCAAAGCAAGATATAAGTACAGTAAGAAAAAATCAGATGGGAAAATCAGATGGAAAAGAGAGCATTTGAACTGGATTTTGAGGAAATAATAATATTTAAACAATTTGAATGGGATCCAAAGGAAGCAGGGGTTAGAGGAAATTGGAAATACAAAGAAAATTCCAGAAGGTGGCAGAAACAGTACCAGCAAAGGTATAGAGATAGAGATGGCATATTCATCTTGACTCCATCCTAGGGAACGCAAAGAATGTACTGGGAAATATGGTTATCAAAAATTTCTGTTAGACCCAAAGTTGATGCTTCAGGATTCAAAACCAAGACAAAACAGGTAAGGTAAAGGAGAAAACACTCATTCAGGGAAAATACATTTTTCTTTAAGTGTTATTTCTAAACATGGTCATACCAACATTCAAAGTTTTCCGTTATTATAGAAAATTTTCCAGTTACTAAGTTTCCCACTACTTTTTCCATTACTATGTCAATCATATAATTATAATTATCCTTTATCAAGTTCTTATGTACCAACATAGCAGTTAGTGCTAAGTTAGGAAACGTTATACCCATTGAACACCTGAAAAACAGAGGGAGAGCCCGACAAGATAAAACATTACTTTAAATAACACAGAGGTAGATCCAAGATATTTCTTTAAAAACAACTTTATGATAAGACTATAAGAAGCTAAAATATTTTGCCAATTTGATAAAATGCAGAATCAAAAGAAGCCACTTTTTCCCCCTCAAGATATGTATCTTCAAATTTGTAAAGTATTACATACAACAGAAATGAAAGAAGGAAAA
>NW_006791661.1:748461-769279 GCF_000442215.2 Lipotes vexillifer
AAGAGCGGGGGGAGAGAAAGAATCCCTTCTGACTCCCCTGGTTAGAAAGCTTGAAGAATCAACTGTTGAGAGTTGAGAGATGCCTCTTTACAGGCATTAAGTGGTTAGGCTATTTGCCATCTCAGGAAATGCCACTCACTGCTGTGCTCTTTTGGCTGAAAGGGTTACTTTTTCTCCATGAAGATACAGTGATTTGCATTGTGATGGGCAGCTCTTCTAGTGTACCAGTGAGTAGTCAGGTACCCGAATTTTAAGGGGACTCTGAGGTCTTTCTGCCCTTGAAAATTCACCATGAGTGTTGATCCTTTACCATGCTCCACCTTGATCATTATTGCTAGAATATTTCACCAAGACAACGGGACAGAAAAAGGAGACATTAACCTGATGTATTTGTTAGCTTAATAGGATGGTCAATGGAATGGAACACAGAGGTCAGTTTTGAGAAGGGGCTAGAAGTTCACAGGGTGTTGGCTAAGGAAGAGCATGGACATAGCTGAGGTTGTATAGATTAACAGTATGAAGTTAGGAGCGGTCTCGGAGAAGGTGCTCAAGGAGAAGGGATAGTGGCCACTGAAGACACGTTTTGCCAAATTACGAGTTTTGGGCTGAACCAATTGTTCTCCCTGAGTGGTATCAGGACTCAGGGGTCTGACTGAATCCTGCTTTCTCTACCAAATCTACTGTAGATTCCATACTGCTGGAACCCTTCAGCAATGGTACTGAACTTAATGAATCGGTTTGGATTGGAAGATGATTCCTTAGCATGTCTCTTTGATATATGGTTCACTGAACTGCATCCCAGGAGAATTGTAATCAACCTAGGTTTTCAAGATGGAAGAGAGGAGAGAAACCATGTGGAACATTCTGGTTAGAGCCCATCTCTAAGGGTTGGACAGTCTCCTCAAGATTCAGCACACTGAACTTCCAGCTGAGAAGCCCCACAACTGCCCAATCCCTATTTACTGAACTAATAGCACATTTCAGTGTGGTGATGCTTGAAAAGAAGGATGCATGCTTGAGTCTGTGCACTTTGCTGCTTCCATTGTTCCTCTAAAAATTATTCTTTGCTAATTTTCCCAAAAGATTACTAGCTTCCTCCAGTGGTTATTTGTTCTTCAGGCAAGTCATTAGGTGGGGAACAGAAGGTCAGAAAACTAAACACTTTGTACCATAGGCCATTAAACAGTTGTAAATAAAATTAAAACCCAGAGATATGTTGGGACCTTGGGGCAAGGCAAGCATCTGGAAACATTTTCAATGCTCTGAAAATTTAAGACATTACTTTAAATTACACAGTTAGTGTCAGAGCTAAGGCTATACTCTAAAAACAACTTTCGCCAGTCACCTACAGAGTGTACTTTAAACCTGTGGTAAAATAACTTTGTTTTGGAATATATAGTAAATTCTGCTACTTAGGTTGAATTATAAAATTAATGGTAACAGTTAAGATTTACTGACCATTTACCTTGTGCCAAGGACTGTTAAGCACTTAATATGGGATATTTAAATTATTATTTATAATAACAATATGAGGCAGATATTTTTACTTTCCCCATTTGATGAGAGAGAAAAGTGGAGCTCAGTGGTATTCAGTAATTGACCCAAAGCTAATAAGTGACATAAGCCTGGGCAAAACCTGTTGTGTTAGGGCTTTTGAGCCAAAGTTTGTCCTCACCGTGCAGTACTCTTAGTATGCAAATATTCTGAGTAGTCAAAAGCAATTACTGGTACACTTGCAAAAGTAAGTTTTCAATTAAAAAATTGTGGGGACTTCCCTGGTGGCACAGTGGTTAAGAATCCGCCTGCCAATGCAGGGGACATGGGTTCGAGCCCTGGTCTGGGAAGATCCCACATGCTGTGGAGCAACTAAGCCCCTGCGCCACAACTACTGAGCCTGTGCTCTAGAGCCTGCGAGCCACAACTACTGAAGCCCACGCACCTAGAGCCCATGCTCTGCAACAAAGAGAAGCCACCACAATGAGAAGCCTGTGCACCGCAATGAAGAGTAGCCCCCGCTCACTGCAACTAGAGAAAGCCCGCGCACAGCAGCGAAGACCCAACGCAGACAAAAATAAATAAATAAATAAAATGTATAATTATATATAACTAAATTTAACCTTCTTTTAGGATTCAGAAAACTGTTTAGAATTTTGCACTGTACTGAGGTAATAATCTTTGATAGGACTTAATTATCCTGCAAAAATGCAAATATGATGGCTAATAGAAAGTTTGGCACTAAAAAATTGTGACTAATGCTTGCTGAAATATGTGATATAGACCATATGCTTTATTAATTAAAGATCTATAAATATTAGTGAAATTAGCTAGGCACGGGACAAATACTGCATGATTGAGCTTATATGAGGAATCTAAAATAGTCAAACTCATAGAAACAGAGTAGAATGGTGGTTGCCAGGGGCTTTGGGGAGAAGTGGAGAGTTGCTTTTCAATGAGTATGCAGTTTCTTTTACATAAGATGAGTATATTCTAGGACTCTGATGTGCAATATTGTGCCTGTAGTCAACAATGCTGTATTGTGCACTTAAATGTTTGTCAAGAGTGTAAATCTCATGTTAAGTGTTCTTACTACAATAAGAAAACTGGTGATTAATTGCACATCTTTTCCATAGTGGTCCAGTAGATCCTCGTTCAAATTAGTTTTTCTACATAAGAATATGTATCATCGCCAATGAAGTCATTTTAATGACAGTAGTTATCTAGCACCAGTCCATATCATCTTAAAAGCACTGTTCCTTCCCTCTTTGACCCTTAACCACATCTCTGCTAAGTTTAATTGAGGGGAATAATGCTTTTGACCAGCAGAGAGCAGCAATGATATACTTTATAAGAGCAAGTCTGGTGAACCTGATCATCTTTTCTAAAATGTCCACTTTGTGAGATCCACAAAGATTCTGTCTTTAGTGATCCCAGTCTTTGAGTGGCTTATTGTTAAAAGATCCTGGGGATTCCCTGAACTCAGCGTAGGAGGTTGTTGCTGCTGGCCTAGATCTCCATCTCATGGTATAGTCCTGCTGGTACCAAGGGAGGCATCAGCTCCTGCTTACAGCTTTTCCTCCTGGTCCAGCTTTGCCTGCTGCCAGCAGGGACCAGATGCCTGGGTCAAGAAGTCTCACTGCATCATGTAGTTTCTGTCTTTATTGCCCATCTCTGTTCAAGGCCAGACATTGTGGTGTGTCATGGAGTTTGTATGGTACTCTATGTTGATCCATAATGTGGCCTTCCTGTGTAAAAGGCTGTTAAGGATCTTCAAGGATAATGGAAGGGATCACATTGATAAAGGAGTAGATAGAAGACATGTTTGGGGGTGTATATTTTCAGAAAACAAGAGTAGAGGAGCTATCCATTGACAGAGGAATGGATAAAGAAGATGTGGTACATATATACAATGGAATATTACTCAGCCATAAAAAGGAATGAAATTGGGTCATTTGTAGAGACGTGGATGGACCTAGAGACTGTCATGCAGAGTGAAGTAAGTCAGAAAGAGAAAAACAAATACTGTATGTTAACACATATATGTGGAATCTAATAAAATAGTATAGATGATCTTATTTGCAAAGCAGAAATAGAAACACAGACCTAGAGAACAAACGTATGGATATGAAGGGGGAAAGGGAGGGGTGGGATGATTGCGAGATTGGGATTGACATATATACACAATTGATGCTATACATAAAATAGGTATCTAATGAGAACCTACCGTATAGCACAGGGAACTACTCAATGCTCTGCGGTGACCTAAATGGGAAGGAAATCCAAAAAAGAGGGGATATATGTATACATATAGCTGATTCACTTTGCTGTACAGTAGAAACTAACACAACATTGTAAAGCAACTATACTCCAATAAAAATTAAAAAAAAAAAGAATAGAGGAGATAGAATAGGAACCTACGATAAAGGAAGAATCTGTGAGTAGAAGCCAGGAGAAGAGATCATTTCAAGAAGAGGAGGTCCAATTTTTAAATCCCCTTGGTGATGGTGAAGGTGAACTTAGAAAAGTTGTTGACTTTAGAAACAAATGGTTTGGGGGGGATCTCAACAACAAATAAGTCCTCTCATTTTGAGGACTCCAGCTAGATTACATGGGGTTGAAGGGAAGTGATATATGGAAGAATTGCACAGAAGCAAGTTGGTGTTAAAGCAACTTGGGAAAGAGGAGGGAAGTAGAAAGGTATGAATAATAACACAGAGACTTTAAATTAAAAGTAAATGAATGGTCTCAATCTGCTCATTAAAGCAAAAAAACCTTAGCTTTCTGGTATATGTGTGCTTGTTTCTTTGAAGGTTGGTGGCTTGAGAGTGGAAAATAGAAATTGTATGAAATACAGTTTAATAAAAAGAATGATGAATAGTCCCAAGAGTTTGGCTGAGATCATATAAAAAGAGATTGTGTTAGAATCAGAAAAAAATGTAATAATATTGTTTTAATTTCTGAGACTTCCAGTATTCAGAAGAGAGTGGGTGGTAAGATTTGCTGAGTCAGTGGCATTGATTAGGATGGTGGAAGATCAAGGGGGCTGATGAATCCAGGGAAAGGATGGTTGAATTGCCTAACCTTGGAGGTTAGACAGAATACAAGACAAGAATAAGTGAGGCACCATAATGGACTAGGGAATATGAGTGTGAGAAAATGAGAGTCCCATTGGGCTCCATGAGATTATGGGCTGCAGAAGCATTGAAGATACTGTCCTGATTTTCCAATTGCCTCACTAATCTGCCTTGATCCTTTTAGTATTTGGCACATAGAAGATAGTACATATTGCTAAATCAGTTGATAATTATTAAACCCGTCTTAGCATCATGTAATAATTACCAGTGAGGCAATTAATGAATTCCCATCCCTAAATAAGAGATTATTTTGACATTTTCCAAAACTTCTTATTCTAACATCCTATCGATAGCATCTGCTGCATAGCCAGAAACCCATAAAGAGGCTTTTGCACTTTACCTACTCTGCCTGTGGAGTCCAGGCTCACATCTTCAGAGCTACTGAGGTCTAGAAAGCTAAACCTGGAAGATTCCTTGGGAGCAGTAAGCAGTGAGACCACATAATTTACTTTCCAAACCAAGACACCTTTGAAAGAGGACACTTTCAATAATTAGCCAGATTGTAATTAAAAACTGAGAATGTCATCTAGTGCAACCCCTTGTTCTACAGATGAGAAATGAAGGCTCCAAGAGGGTAAGTGAGTTATCCTAATCTAGTGTCTCCATTCAACAAGTATGAGGATTTGGGTAAACGTTGGAAGCCTCAGATGATTTGCTGGGTGCTGTGTTACAAAAGCAAGCGGCAAATCCATTTCTGCCAAATGTACAAGCATCTAATAGCAAGTAGTACAAGAACAAGGTAGATGGATACAAGCTGTTCTTACACCCTTGGTGAAGTTCTGGCTCTTGGCCTCTTATGCACCTTGATAAACATTTTGTGTGAAAAGTTCTGAAAGCATGTGGGACAAAATCCTCTTATTTTACATTTTAAATGATTTATTTTTGAAATATTTTCAAACTCAGAGAAAGCCTACCAGATCAGCATAAAGTCCTATCCTTCATTTCACCCAGTTTCCCCATTACCTCTCCCTGCTCTCCTTCCTTCTGTCTCTCTCTCTTTCTCCCTCTCCCTCCTTCCCACTTTCTGAATCAGAAATCACCACTGATCAACACTGCCGTGTAATACACTGACTCCATCTGAGAAACCTTATCTGGAAGGCAGATTCTTCAGCATGTGAACTAAGTGTTCCTGAGCGTTAGATTGAAGTTACTTCCTATACAAGTATACGTCATATCATTTATGCCAAAGTACTTTTTAACTTTTACTGAAGCGTAAACTATGTTCATAAAAGTACACGTGTCCTAAATTTACATCTTGATGGGTTTTTACAAACTGGACACACTTGTGGAACCGTTGACTAGGTCAAGAACATAACCTCGGCATCCCAGAACCCACCCTCATGCTCCCTTCCAGTCATTATGACCTCCCACTATGGTAACCACCGTCCTGATTTCTAACAGCAGAGATGACTTTTTTACTTTTGGTTCTCTATGTAAATGTGACACATACAGTATGTACTCTTTTGTTGTTGGCTTCATCTGCTCAAAGTTATCTTTACTGCATTCATGCACATTGTTGCTGCGTGGTAGTCTATGTGTGAATTCTAGGTCGTAATCATTTTATCTATTCTGTTATCTATTCTATTTAATTTTTCTACTATTGATGGTCATTTTGGTCATTATGGCTATTTAAAAATGTGCTGCTGTGAACATGTATATGCATTTCTGTTAGATATATAAATAGGGGTGACATTAGTGGGTCATAAAACATGCATATGTTCAGCTTTATATACTGTAGTATTTTAAAGCTACTTACAGTTGATATAACGTCAGTTATACTACAAATCTACAAATAGACAAGTACCCAGAGCTATTAACCCCACTCTAATAATCTTTTCATCATTCACTCATTTATCTTTTAACATATTTATATATAGCTCCTATATGGACAGTTATAGGCACTGTAGATACAAAAGCAAACCACTTTCATCCCATGTCTTCACTTTCAAGGAATTAACAGTAGGGTGGAATCTATTAAGGATTAGGGTGAGCCATAGAGAATTTTTTTTATTGAAGTGCAGTTAATTTGCAATGTTATGTTAATTTCTGCAGTACAGCAAAGCGATTCAGTTATACATACATATGCATTGATTTTCATATCATTTTCCATTATGATATATCACAGGTTATTGAATAGAGTTCCCTGTCCTGTACAGTAGGACCTTGTTGTTTACCCACCCTATATATACTAGTTTGCATCTGCTAACCCTGAACTCTCACTCCATCCCTTCGCCACTCCCCGTCCCCCTTGGCAACCACAAGTCTGTTCTCTATGTCTGTGAGTCTGTTTCTATTTCATAGACAAGTTCATTTGTGCATAGAGCAATTTTTCAATAAAATGAGGAAGCCCTACATTACTCAATGGAGAAGCTTCTTGGAACTGATGCTTCTGAATTGCATTTTGAAGAATGGCCAGGAATTACACAGATGATAAAGGGAAAAAAAGGAATTTTAGTT
Organism: Lipotes vexillifer; assembly: GCF_000442215.2. Lineage (NCBI taxonomy): Eukaryota > Metazoa > Chordata > Mammalia > Artiodactyla > Lipotidae > Lipotes > Lipotes vexillifer. The sequence continues at coordinate 755,550 of NW_006791661.1, forward strand.
GTGCAGTGGTTCAGAGGCAGTAAAACAGTACAGTAATTCACAAACCTAGTTACACATTAGAATCATCTAGAAAAATTTTAGAAATATGATGTTTGGTATCCATCTCAGACCAAATAATTAAGAATCTCTGCAGGTAAGGCCTGGATATCTGAAATTTTTACAATCTTGCCAGGTGATTCTAATGTAAGGTCATGATTGAGAACCACTGGCTTAGTGGATTTACAAAACTTCAAGTCATTCAGTATGGTTTATGCATAGTATAGGAGGGAGGAAATAGTAATAAAAACTCTTAGAACTGAAGATCAATGAGCAGGCTATTATCCAAGGCTTCCTCCTTGGTCAAAAGTTTCGACAAGAAAATAAAAAGAGTTCCTGTTTCCTGAAATCCCAGTTTCACCAGTTCCCAAAGGGGTGAGCCTGGAGACAGTCATTCAGTCCTTCGGAATGATTTTCTTATTTGTAAAATGGAAGGGTAACCAACATTTTATTGAGTGTGAATTCTTTCCCAAGCATTGCATGTATGCTTTTAACAAGTACAACCTTATTTAATCCCCCCAATGAATGAATTACTATGAAGTAATTAGCATTAATAGCCCATTTTACCTATCAGGAAGAGGAAGCTTAAAACTTAAGTGACCAACTCCAAAACCTGATCTTTTACTTACCGCATAGCATTCACTTCTTAACACAAAACATATCAAGAAATTGCATATTCTCTGTTTCTGTGGAGGCAGTAAGATATGTAAAGAATGGCCTCCAGTCATAGTGCCCCTTACTGATCATTTATAAGCAAGAGATGGGCTACATTGGTTTGAGTATGTTGCTAGTGAGAATCATTTCTCCCAGAAAAATGCCAGTAATTATGCCTTCTATCTTTAAACAAAGTATTTGTTGAGCACCTACCATATGCCTGGTCCTTTTCTAGGCACTGTGTATGAGAAGCAGTTGGAAAATATCCATATTCAGTATACTTTTGTCTCTTAGAAGGCAAGACATTTCAGGAAAAAGCATCTTCATCTTCATCCTCAGTCCAGATAGCTTCCTTTATGACTTGGTAGAGGGGAAAAAACTGCTATAAATGCTCTTTTTTTTTCTTGGGTGGTATTTGTTTATTTTATTTTATTTTTTAATACATTTATTTTATTTATTTATTTTTGGCTGAGTTGGGTCTTTTCTGTGGTGTGCGGGCTTCTCGTTGTGGTGGCTCCTCCTGTTGCAGAGCATGGGCTCTAGGCGCACCGGCTCAGTAATTGTGGCTTGTGGGCTCTAGGGCACAGGCTGAGTAGTTGTGGCACCCAGGCTTAGTTGCTCCGCGGCATGTGGGATCTTCCTGGACCAGGGATCGAACCTGTGTGCCCTGCATTGGCAGGCGGATTCTCAACCACTGCGCCACCAAGGAAGCCGCAGTATTTGTTTATTTAAAAACCTGTTAACAGAAATATAACTATGTCATGTTTTGAAATGTTGCCTGCTTCCAGAGCAAGTACTAAGTTGAATTTTGCTTTGTAAGTTTTTTTTAACCAGGGGGAAGACATCCTGAAAGTCATGGGCTTCTGTTATCTTCATTCCATGTGAGCATCTCTGTCTGGGCTCTTTTCCCTCGACTTCCCCTCTTCATCTCTATGAAAGATGTTTGCAGCTTCCTGAGTTTTTATGTTGTTGTAGCTTCTCCTTGAAGCTCTTTGTAATATAGATGATTGAACAAGCTAGTATGATTGATTCTAATTCCCCAGCTTATTAAATCAAGCACTTGAAGGTCAGTGTTAAACAGAAACACAGTGTTAAACAGACCAGGAGTTCTTTTAATAAACATAGATGGTTATGCAAGGCAAATGTGATAGGAGCCAAAGGAACAGAGGCTTCTCTTTTAGGTTGTCTTTAATATACTCTTATAAATATAGATTGAGGTGGATAATGAATTTCTTTGCCCCAGAAGCCTGGAATGATTTGTATATACCTTTATAAACTTTTGATTATGCAGGACATCCTATTTAACAAAAAGTGACTGATCAAGGAGAGGCTACAAAAATGGAAGACTGATGGCCTCTAAATGGGAAAAAAGCAAACGGAGAATGCCAATGATTTAGTAATTGAAGAATATAATCTGCTAGCCAAGATTTCTCTACATTGACATGTTAGAGAGTTCCTGATATTCAGCATCTTAATTTATTCACTTCATTTATTCAACAAATGTATGTTGAGCACCTGTTTTCTGCTGGGAGATATTCTAAGTTCTGGGGATATCGCAGGGAACAGAACAGGCAAAGTCATGCCATCATAGGGTTTATATTCTACTGGGCCTCTGGTGGGGTGGAGGATGTTGGGGAGGCATTGGAGGGTCAGATAAGATCGCAATGCAGATGGTAAATAAGTAAACAAATTATGAATAAGGTAATTGTAGATAGAAGTCGATGAAAAAATAAAGTCATGAGGAACAAGGTCAAGTATGACTTTATGTTTGGCTTGATGCAAAGCAGACCTTGAGACAAAGAACTGGAGGCAAGTGACTTATTTTGGAGTTGATCCCAAGAAGTATAGTGAGAAAGTAGGGAACTGAGACAGTAACATGAGGAGAGCCAGTTGAGACCAGAAAACAGCCTTCCTCTGGCAGTGGGATGCAGAGAACCATTGCTCTGTCTGGGGACTGTCAGCCTGGGTTCTCAGGACAGGTTGACTAAACAGCTTTTGCAGATATCAGAGTGAGGAAAGACCTTTTGGATGGTATCCTCTGGAGTTGAGACCTGAATGGTGAGGAAGACTTGGGCTTGTGAAGATCTGAATGCAGAATATTCCAGGTAGAGGGAATAGCAGATGCAAAGGCCCAGAGGTAGAAACAAGCTTGCCTCTTGCAGGAACAGAAAGACCAGTGCCTTTGCGGTAAGGGTGAAGATTTTGGATTTGATATTTGTACCTGACCTTGGTAGAAAGCCCGTGTGAAAGCCTAGATACCAGTCTTCTTTCCATACTGATGGTTTGCCTTGGCAAGAAATAAACCTACTTAAAAAAATTTCTCTTTTGATTTAAAGGTGTCAGAGCACCATTATTATTTGCTTAGTTAATAGCAAATAATAACTATTTGTCAAAGAACTATTTGTCTTCTCTGGACCATGATTTTCTCATGTGTAAAATGGGACTGTGGACCTGGTCCCTTCCAGAAACATGCTTATTCCTCTTCACTAAATTGTAAGCATCAGGAGAGCAGGAACTTTTTTTGCTAGCTTCTCTTCCTCTTACACAATGCTGGTGCTCAATACATATCCATTGACCCAAGGTTGCATTTTTGTTTCCCAAGGGCCATGGGCTTCAGAGTCAGATATACAGTAGCTCAAATCTGCCTTCTCCCTGTTTGAGCTGTGCTCCCTAGGACAAATTCTGTCATTTCTCAGAAACTCCATTTCCCTGTGTGTTCCATAGGGATTTTCTTTGTAGTGCTTCTCTTAACAAAAATCACCAGAATTACATGAGATATTGTATGTGAAACCACCTAGCCCAACACCAAGTGCTTACCTGATTTATTACCATCCCATCTTTTGACCCTATAAGGCCAGTAAGGGCTTACCCTGTAGCCATGATGGTCTCCAGGAGGTGCTCTGATTACAGTCTTGGGCTTCCAAGGAAGATCACCGTTTGGATAACATAATAGATCACATTTATTTTAATCATTAGAGTCTTTGATGTTGTGTTTATACTTGGTAAAAGGTCATGGAAAACTGAAGCTAAACTTAGACTGTAAAGGTTACAGGCTTGTCTGCTCAAGACAACTGCAGGGAATTTATAAACTCGAGTCTGAATCATTAACTGAAGCCTCCTGTTCACTCCAAATGCTTTACATCTGAACCCTAATAACTGAAAAGGAATTGTCCAAATTAAGGAATCAGCCATACAGTAACCACTGCTATCCATCTGGGAGACCCCCCCCTTTCCTCAACCCAAGAGAAAGTATAATAACAAATAAACTTTTTATAAAAACATTATGATTAGTGTGCTCCTTATGGAATCTCCCCTCAGAATAGCTGTGCTAAAGTATATAAGGAGTGATGTGACCCTCTTACTTCACTTTTAATAATAAGAGGTTAGAATGAAACAGGGCATTATGTTGGGGAATGGGGGTGCAAAGTGTTGTTGTTTTGTAACCTGACTGCAGAGACATTCAGAGTTCAAAAGCCTCGTTATTTCCTTTCAGCTCAAATCACTTGTAATGTTTGGTATTCCAGTGGTTTTCAAAGTGTGGTCTGAGGTCCAGCAAACTGGACCATAGGATCACCTAGGAACTTGTTGAAAATATGAATTCTCGAACCTCACTGCAGACCTATTGAATTAGAAACTCTGGGAGTGGGCCTAGAAATCTGTTTTAACAAGTCCTCCTGGAGGTTCTGATGCACACTGAAGTCTGAGAACCACTGCTTTATTCATGTATCAAAGAGTGGGGAAGGAGAGCTTCTTTAGAGCAAAGGGCAGGGGCAGGGGCATCATTTGGGACTTGGGGTCCCACCATCTTTAGGTGGGGCAGACTTGCATGGGGACTCCTGTTTGCCTCCATCCTTTGGTACCTTGGATAACTCTAAACTATCAATACTTCACTTCTGACTTCACTATCCCAAGGTCTCACCACTTCCTTTAAGACTTTGGCTTAAATGACTAATGTCAGTCATCAAGGTTTTCCAGGATAAGAGTGCTAAGGTATTGAGATCATGTGCATGAGATTATGCTGATAAGGGAAGGGACAAATAAATATGTATATAAAAGCTGCCCTTACCAGTCCATTCTGGGGCCAAACATCCGTTGACAGTACTAAGCCAGCCTCACAGTCAAGGTGACATCATTGAATGATCTTGGGCTTTACTTTGCCAAGAGTCTGTAGCTTTTTCATCGCTGAATGTCACAAAGACTCCCTTCCTTTTTTTCTAGCTCAGTTAGTGCCAGGCCCAGAAAGATGGGGATAAGGGAAAATCAAAAGAAGAAGAAAAAAATCCATTCCATTAAAATATTAAATGACCAACTTAGAGAAGGCAGACAGCAAGGAATGTAATAGCTAGAAAAGATTCTGGTCGTAATTTAATTTGAACCACTTGTTTTTAGATGGAGGAAGCAGAGGCTAAGAGGGGTGAAATAACGTCCGAAGATCACAGATTGGAGCTCCAGTTTTCCAAACGTGTGCTTTTGCCACTACCAGTAGTTTTCGAAATGGAGACCTTGAATTTCACTCCAGGTGTCCCTGAGATCATCGTAGAGGTCCATAAAGTAAAAAATATTTTCATAGTAATAATAAAACCATATTTACCTTTTCTTTCTTATACTCTCAAATACAGAGGAGTTTTCCAAAGACTACATGCTATTAATACCACAAATTAAAAATGAAGAAGCAGACATGAAAATCCAGCTATTCTATTAAACCAGACAGAAAAGAGATTTGCAAAAATGAAAACCAGTGTCACTCTTCTCACTATTTCTTTGCTTTAGAAAATATAGTTCTTTTCCGTAAAATATGTTATTTGGGGCATGTAATGGGTTTAGTTTTGTTTTTATAAATAAATAATGTTTCTAAACCATTAGTTTTCACTTTTAGTATAGTAAATACTGATAGATAAAACCTACATAAACAAAAGTTCTTTGTGGTCCTTAAGTTTTAAGAGTGTAAAGAGGTCCTGAGACCATAAAGATTGAGAACAGCTACACTTTACCATAACATTAAAAATAAATGGTTGAATCTCAATACAGTTAGAAAAAGACAATTTTGAAATTATAAACTTCGTGAGGGAAGAGATATTTGTCTTTATCTGCTCAGAATTGTTTTCCAAGTTCTTAAATCAGTGCCTGGCATGTAGTAGGCATTCAATAAATATTAATTGAACAAATAAACGAAAATATATTTTATTACAAAAGTCAACAGTAAGTATTCAACATAGTTTTAAAATAATTCAGAGACAAAATTCTTTCACAGGAACTGCCCTATCTCTAGAGTCTTGGAAGTAGAAGCTAGAATCAGTGGCAGATAACCCCAACCTCAATAGATATCCTGATGTTCTAAAATCAGCGTAAAGCAAGAAGTACCAAGATGATGTGCTATAGCCCCCTTTCACCTGTGTTCCCTTCTCAATTCCCCTTCTGCCTCCCCATCTTCTACATAATTCTGTTTTGAGTACCAGGTTTATCTTAAGATGCAGAGAGGTGACCTGGAAAATTATAACTTAGGGAATATGAAGTTCTGGCCCCATTTCCATTTTTATTGTGCTCAGAATCATCAGATGACCCTGAATAACTGGGGAAAAATATAGATTTATAAAAATTACACACTGATATATTTTCCTTAGGCTACAAGTTTTGTTTGGTTTTGTTGAGAAATAATTCCTACAAGAGAAATGTTTAATAAATTAAACCTACCATCCCAGCCCTCTGTAAAGTGTCAGGATTAATGCTTCTTCTCCAAAATGGAACTCTTCCTGACGATGAGAAAATGTTCCTGTTTCATCATGAGAGTCTGCTGTGTTTAAGACAGAGTGACTCTTTTTGTTTTAGTATTTTGCATGCATTGTCCTCTTGATTGATTGTGTCAAGTCCAAAGGTTGGCCATCATCTTAATCCATTCAGGCTGCTATAACAAAATACCATAGACTGGGTGATTTATAAAGAAAAAAATTATTTCTCACAGTTCCAGAGGCTGGAAATCCAAGATCATGGTGCCTGCAGATTTGGTGTCTGGTGAGTATCCACTTCCTGGTTCATAGCTGGCCAGCTTCTCCCTGTGTCCTCACATGGCAGAAGGGGCAAAGGAGAGCTCTGTGTTGTCTTTTCTTATAAGTGCACTCATTCCATTCATGAGAGTTCTACGCTCATGACCTAAGCACCTCCCAAAGGCCCCACCTCCAAACACCATTACACTGGACATTATGATTTTAACATGTGAGCTTGGAGGGCGGGGCACAAACATTCAGACCATAGCAACTATCATCTCCATTTCAATATCCAAAAGTCTGAGGCTCAAAGAGGCAAATTAACTCTGAATAAGACCTCAAATTAGGGTTACAATCCAGGCTTTTGGAGTTCTTTTGCAGGACCTTTTATTTTCATGACAATATATTAGAAAGGTCTGACTAAATCATATTGCCAAAGGCTATATGTTGGACAGTGTACTTTTTGTTTTACATGCCATACTTCACTTACTTCTTCCCTTACATTATGACATTTTAAATAATCAGGAATAGTCAGTTCAGAGAGGTTAAGTAACTTGCCAGAGGTCACACAGCTGGAATTAGAGGTAGTATTTTAGTAAAACATGTTTTCTTTCTTTGCTGATTCCATTACAAAATAGTACCTTCAAAATGAGAAGTATCTTCAGAAGGAATATTACCTTTTCAGGTATAAGATTCTTTTTTTATATAATAAGACAGTGCTTTAAGCTTGGGTGCATGATCACCCAGCATCAAACAACAAAATAAAGAAAAGCTCAGTTGATTTCAAACATTTAAGCAATTTAAATTGCCCAGCAGTCAAGAAAATTAATGTTTAATACACATTTAGAATCACTAGAATGCAATCTCTAAGTAGAGGCACCACACAAACGCTTTTCCACCTCTGACTTTCAGTTCCATCTCCTGGGAAACAGGGCAAGATAGGAGTGGAACAGAGGGCAAATTGTGGGCAGGAGACATCTGGGGTTGAATATGGATTGTAATAGCTTCTGAGATTGTAATTTCTCTCACCATCACTGACCAGTTTTGCTAAAGAATGGGGGTTATGAAAGCATGTGTACCATTCCAGAATAAGATGGCTTGTGTATTCATGGAAAGCTAGTTTGTTATTTTAAAATAAATGGCTTCCTTCTCTACAAAATTCTCCAGCAGGCTGAATGGGCTGAATTCCATGCCCCCAAAATTCATATGTTGAAGGCCTAACCCCAATAACTCAGAATGTGACTGTATTTAAAGATCAAGTCTTAAGGAGGTAATTATGGTTAATGATGTCATTGGGGTAGTCCTTCATCCAATATGACTAGTGTCCTTATATGTGAGGAGATTAGGACACACACAGAGGGAAAACCATGTGAAGGACACAGGAGAAGACGGCCATCTACAAACCAGGGAGAGAAGCCTCAGAAGAAACCACCCAGCCTGGCACCTAGATCTCAGATTTCCAGCCACTAGTGCTTAATCCATCCAGAGAGTGGTACTTGTTATGGCAGCTATAGCACACTAACCAATAGGCCCAGCTTTTTTATGAGCACTTTGGCCTCTGTTATGGTCTGAATGTTTGTGTACCCTCAAAATTCATATGTTGAAAACCTAATGCCCAAGGTGATGATGTCAGGAGGTAGGGTCTTTGAGAGGTGATTAGGTGATGAGGGCAGAGCTCTCATGAATGGGATTAGTGCTCTTACAAAAGAAGCCATAGAGAGCTAGCTCACCTCTTCCACCACATGGGGACACAGGGAGAAGTCAGCAGTCTGCAACATGCAAGAGAGCCTGCACTGAAACCCAATAATCCTGGGACCCTGATCTCATATCTCCAGCCTCCAGAACTGTGAGAAATAAATGTCTCTTGTTTATAGGCCACCCAGTCTGTGGTATTTTGTTCTAGAGTCCAAACAGACTAAGATAACCTCTTATAACTAGATATTGACATCTAAGGCTCCCAAGCACAGATTTGCCAAAGTCTAGAAACAGGACAGACTCCCACTCCCATGGCCACCTTGGTGCTTTCACTGAAAGAAAAGGTGGGATCAGGATCTGGAAGGCGTGACTGCTTCTTCATCCTTTCCCCGGAAGTTCACACCCCACTCAGCGCCTTTCCCTTCTGCTCCCTTGGGTGTCAGCCTTTTCTGCTCTGTGTTTTTAAACCACACGTTGGGTTGTCAGTGCTGACACATTGAATAACAACACTTAGTTAACAAGCACACACTACTCTAGCACCTTTTACTAATTAATTTACCCCAGCTTTAATTTCCTTTGACTCTCAGTTTCTAAACTCTAACTAAACCTGCTAATTACTTGTGCTAATTCTGCTGCATTCTTCTAGAAGAAAGAAAAAAAAAAAACTTTAAAATATCCATTTTGGAGATAAAGAGGGACAGTGAATTCAATAAAGGACCCAGTTTCTGATTAAGAAATGTAGGTTAGGTAGTAGGAAAAGACATTTTTTAAATTAAATATTCAGGCTTAATGAGAAATAGTTTCTCTTGGTGTTTGGTTATTGCCTTTTTTAAACCACTCAGACACATATCTGATAATTGTGGAAATCCAAAAGAACCTCATCTTCACATCCAGGAAGTTATGAGTGAACTGATGTCAGTGGGTTGGTGTGAAATGACGGGGGGTGCATTACAGCATCTTCCCACCCACCGAGTTGGTTCAGCCAGGGAAGGAATGGGGTGTGGTCATAGTGCTGACCTCTGTATTATCTTTATCTTATCTTCCTTGGTTAATTTCAACGAGGCATTTGTGCTAATGGCTCTGGGTTAGAGGGAGAGTAAAAGTGCGCAGCATCAAAACGTTTCTCCTCTTTCTTGCTCGAGATACTGAGATACCGAGATACCGTCTCCTCCACGAATCAGGCGTGGAGATCCTACCTCTATCAGAGGAAATATGGAAAAAGGGAATATGTCCTTTCCTCCAAATTTCTGAGTAACCAACTCAAGTTAGCACCACTTAAGTAGTGAACTGGACCAAAATATAACTCTGTTTTCCCCTAACTGAACTTGACTTCTATCTTGAACAGTCATTCTGTCCGCTAAAGACGTTAAAAAGAAAAAGACTCACAATTTCCAGGTAAATTCCATAGATAGTATGATTTTTCTTCTCTCAGATATAAAGGTGATTAAATTCATGAGTTCATCTCTCCTTTGAGATTGATGCTAAGGTCTGAGGTTCTTACTTAAACACCACTGTGACATTGGCAACAGGTCAGGTCTTTGCTTCTTCAAGTTATCTTTCCGGATTGAATGCAGGTTCCAATCACCCTTTCTGTCATTGTGACTGCCACCTCCCTGAAGACATCATAAGGGGGAGGCAAGGGGATTTCAAGGAAACACATATAAGAAGGCTCACCTGCCTGGCTCTTAGAGTGGGCTCAAAATTACAACACAGCCCCCTTTCCCCTTGCTCTATGGAAATAAATGAAGACTATTCAGTAAGAACAAATAGAGGTTATTTATTCAGAGCTTGCTGTATCAAAAGAGTCAACCACCACCACTTGTGTTTGGCAGTGACTCAAAGGCAGGCAGAGGAATAGGAAAGCTTTATAGGGAAAAAGGGGAGACTTCAGATGTGCTCTGGTTGGAGGTTGTTGGCATGGAAAAGCTGGAGGTGGGCTAACTAAAAGCAAGGTATCTTCTGTGACTGATTCGAGAAGCATATTTAGCTTTTTTTCTGCTTGGTTCTGAGTTGCAAATAGGGACAAAAGTTAGGGAAGCTGACAGTCACTGTCCAAGTCCTGCCTGTTCTAGGTAGATTGCTGCAGAGGTGGTTTTTCGGCTGCCTGCATTGGTTGCTACATTATTTGTGGATCAGAGTTTCACTGTCATCCATGGTCTTGCCATTGTCTGTTTATATATTCAGCTTCTCAGCCCTATGAGGAACAGGTAGGACTAGTTGAAGAAGGCATTAGTTCTCAAACTTTAGCACGACCAGATTGAATCACACACATTGAGAGACAGACACACATACACATATTAACAAACAAGTTAAAACTTCACAACTCAACCTGCCGCATTTGTCTACAGGCCCTCTCTCCAAGGTTATTAGCTCTTTGGAAATTTCTCTTAGTCATTTTCTACTATCAGTTTAGTGACTAACACATAGCAAATTGGTGCTTGATTAGTATTTATAGTTTTGTCTAGGTTCTTTTATCTATAGCTTTGGGTTGACTGTGACTGACAGAAAAGATTTGACCCCAGAGTAGGAAATAAAGCTCCTGTTGCCTGCTCTGCTAATTGCTTAAAGCTCTGTGGTTCCCACTCTGCAGCCAAGGCAAAGCAAGCAGGGACGACACATTAAGGATAATAGGGTGAGGGAACTGGAGAACATAAAACAAAGAAATGGACCAAGGAGCCCATTTGAACAGCTTAAGTTGGTTTGATGTGCTCTGTCGCCTCCCCATTGTGGACCCTGTCCACATGAAAAAGTGGGTTAGACTGAGCTGGTCATTTACAGAATCCATTCACTGCCTCTCTATGGGAAATAGCATTAACTCTTTGGCAAGTGGTCTAGTCAGGGTAAATCAATTTTGGCAAAATTGGTTTCATGATTTTCTCTGAGTGGCCAATAAAATGTTACAATTATTTTTATTTAAATGGATCTGTCAGTCCATACTTATTTTAAAAAATAGGCAATGAGGAGATAATGTATTAGCTCATCCATTAACTCAGTTATAACCTAATGGTTAACAACTTACTCTATAGAGCAGCAGTTACATGCTTGGATGAATATTAAAATCACCTAGGGAGATGATAAAAAAATCCTCATCAGATCAATAAATCAGAAACTCTGGGGGAGGGACCCAGGGTAATTAAAGCTCCTCAAGTGATCCCAGTGTCCAGCCAAATTTGAAAGTGCTGCTATAGAGTGAGACTTTCTGATTTAAATCCCAGCAACTCTGCCTATTAACTGAGCAAGTTGCATAATGTCACTGAGCCTCCGTTTCCTCATCTGTAAAATGGTGAAGGGAATAGAATCTACCTCAAAGATTTTAGGGAGGATTAAGGGAGATAATACATGAAAATGCTAATACAGTTCCTGACACATAGTATGTTGTGTATTAGCTTTACTATTATTTTAATCAATCATAATGATATTATTTCTATTGTCATTAAGCCCTATGGAAACAGAACTAATAAAATATAAGTAAATATTTAATTACAATACTGATCAGAATTATATTTTATGTAGCTATGAAGATAAAATCATGTGCTATGAGAAAAAGAAGGAAAAATGTAAAAGTGAATCTATGGAAGGTATCATTGAAGTAGGACCAACTTAGTTGGATCTCAAGTCTTTTCTTCTAATGATTTGACTAGGAAGAAGAAAATTTTATTTGTTAATAATTGAGTTGAAAACTTTATTTTAAACAGACCAAAAAGAACTGATTAGTTTTGTTTTGTTCGTGAATTAATTTTTGTCCTTGGTGGTTTGGGCATAAATGGGGCAGGTGAGAATAGATTTAAACGTTGGGTCATATTACACTTCTGGAAAATTCCAGAAGAGAAAAGCAAAACTGGTTAAGTTCCTAATGTGCCTAGCTTCCTGGGTAATTAGGGATGAAAGACCATATTGAATAGCTCAAAGATTGCCATATCTAGTTTTTTTTCTGAGGGAAACCCTTCTACCCACAGTCCCTGCCAGTGATATTTTCTGCACAGGTGGTCTGGTTCTGTCCATATATCTCCACGCCCAGATATCCATTTAGCCAAAGCAGGGCATGTTACCAGTCAGCAGCCAATCTATGGCTGGAAAATGATCTTTCAGTTGCTTAACTCTGAAAGCTTTGACTCACCAGGAATAACATCAGTTATAACAGAACCAATCACTTGCTTATCTTGGGAACGGTAAACCCAAGATAGGATGAACTACTCAGAGCAAAAATTGTAAGATGAATGGAGCCGACCACAAAGCTGCAGAAGATAGTAAAGAAAAGGGAAGTGTGATATCTTCAGTTATTAGTGGCAGAAGCCATAGAGCAAGAGATAGGAAGTTACAGTCATTATAGAGGTGTAAGACCAATGATTTCTACCTGCCAAGGAAGAAATTAAATATTTCGATGCCTAAAGCTTCCCTTTTCAATCTTTTCAGTTCAGAACTAGGTCGCTAGCACTGCAGAGTCTAGAGATGTTCCGATGCAACCTGAAGCCTGACTGCCTGAGGCTGTCTTGCTTATTTCCATGTTTCCTCACAAGTCCTTCCTCCTCCCCACATGACAGGAGACAAGGAGAATGTGTCTCTGTTCCTTGGAGAATTAATGAATGAATGAGTGAATGAATGAGCCTCAGATAACCAGAATAAAGAAAATCTTTGCCAAAAGGAATCTTAAAAGTCTCTTGGATTCCAAGGGAGTGCATGCTTATGGTCAAGAGGCTAACCAAGGTTTGTGGGACCTGAAGTTTAAACAGTTTGGAGGGCCCTCCTTAAGAAAAAGGGTTTAAATAATCTTACCTGCTATATATAAATGTAGAGAACTAGACGGGGCCTGAGTAAACAGGAAGACCTAAAGCTTTGGCTTCACTAGCTTCATGATGAGTCTGGTATGAAGTAGAGGGAATAAGAGTGAAAAGGAAAGGGAAGTATTCCAACGTCATCTGTTTCATCAATTCACCTAGGCCTGACCCTGGCCGAAACTTTGGAAATTCTTTTTATTTTTTGTCAGTGGTTCTAAATGACTTTATGACTTTAGCAGTTGAATTGATCCTCCTTCAAAGACTTTTGGTCACATGTGTGTCCTTATAAAGCTTCTATCTGTTAGAGTTATTATTAAACATCAAGCATTCATTTATCTTGCTGAGGTTCTAATACATCTTATTTCATTCCAATGAAATATAGCATTGATCGTAAAATAATTTTGTCCACTCACTAGAGGTAGCTCAGAATAACTTTACCTGAGTTTGCTTTTCTTCTTGGTACCCATGTATTCGCAAAGACTAAAAATCCAATTTATTATTATTGATCTTTCAGCATAGTGCAGAAATCTTTTGGATTAGATTTTTTTCATCTTTTCTTACTTGCGCTTTATGTTTAAACTCCTGCTGA